>NW_004525168.1:55971-56519 GCF_000260255.1 Octodon degus
TAGACTCCAGTGCCCTGAGGAGAGCTGCTTGTTTCTACTGCATGATTTGTGTTTCTAAGTGTGAGTTCTTAATGCAGAAGAGCTAGCTAAGCTACAACTTCTTTGGGAAGCAGTTCACTCCAATAGATGTTCCTGTATAAAGCGAAACACAGAACTCTGCCTAAAACTTCACTTTTCTAACTAAAGTACTTCATATTTCCACGCTTCAAAAAGTGTGGCAAAACATTCAGTCTCCTAAGAGAAAGCATCTGTGAAGTTTGGGACTTTCCAACTGGAGGTGCAAAGCAAATGCAGAAGGTTGTTCTCTCTCCCATTGATTCCTACAGGCAAAGAACAACAAACACGTTTCAAGATTCCAGTGCCCTGAGGACAGCTGCTTGTTTCTCTTGCAGGATTTCTGTTTCTAAGTGTGAGTTCTTAATGCAGAAGAGCCAGCTAAGCTAGAGCTTCTTTGGAAGCAGGGCACTCCAATGCCTGATCGTATATACTATTCAACACAGAACTCTGGCTAAAACATCACTTTTGTAGCTAAAGTGCTTCACAGTTCC
>NW_004525168.1:57117-59027 GCF_000260255.1 Octodon degus
TGTGAGTTCTTAATGCAGAAGTGCCAAGAAAGCTAAAGCTTCTTTGGAATGCAGGGCGCTGCAAAGCATGTTCCGGTATACAGTGCAACACAGAATACTTTCTAAAATTTCACTTTTGTAACTAAAGTACTTCACAGATTCATGCCTTGAAAAGAATGGCAAATCATTCAGTCTCCTAAGAGAAAGCATCCTTGACATTTCTGACTTTAAGCTGGAGGTGCAGAGAAACTGCAGAAGTTTGTTCTCTCTCCCATTCATTACTATTGGCAAAGAGCCACAAACAGGTTTCTAGACACCAGTATCCTCAGGAGAGCTGCTTGTTTCTACTGCATGATTTGTGTTTCGACGCGTGTGTTCTTAATGCAGAAGAGTCAGCTATCCTCCAGCTTTTAGGGCAGCAGGGCCTTCCAATTCCTATTACTGAATAGAGTGTAACACCGAACTCTGGCTAAAACTTCACTTTTGTTACTAAAGTACTTCACAGTTCGCGCCGTGAAAACAGTGTCAAATAATTCAATGTCCTCAGGGAAAGCATCTGGGAATTTTCTGACTTTAAAGCTGGAGGTGCAGAGAAATTGCAGAGGACTGTTCTCTCTCCCAATCCTTCCTAGGAGCAAAGAGGCACAAACACGTTTCTAGACTCGTGCCCTGAGAAGAGCCGCTTGTTTCTACTGCATGATTTTTTTTCTATGTGTGAGTTCCTAATGCAGAAGAGCCAGCAAAGCTCCAGCTTGCTTGAGAAGCAGGGCACTCCAATGCCTGTTCCTCTATACAGCACAACACAGAACTCTGGCTAAAATTTCACTTTTGTAACTAAAGTACTTCAATGATCCACGCTGTGGCAAGAGTGGCAAATCATTCAGTCTCCTAAACAAAACCATCCATGAAGTTTGTGACTTTCCAGATGGATGTGCAGAGAAACTGCTGTAGGTTTATCTCTCCCTTTTATTCCTATAGGCAAAGAGCCAAAAACCCATTTCTAGACTGCAGTGCCCTGAGGAGAGCTGCTTGTTTCTACTGCATGATTTGTGTTTCTAAGTGTGAGTTCTTAATACAGAAGAGCCAGCTAACTCCAGCTTCTTTGGCAAGCAGAGCACTCTAATGAATGTTATTCTTTACAGATCAATGTAGAACATTGGTTAAAACTTCACTTTTTTAACTAAAGTATTTCACTGGTCCGTGCTGTGAGAATAGTGGCAAATCAGTCTCCTAACAGAAATTATCTGTGAAGATTGTGACTTTCCAGAGGGAAGAGCAGAGACTCTGCCGAAGGTTTTTCACTCTCCCATTTATTCCTCCATTCAAAGAGCCAGAAACACGTTTCTAGACTTCATTGCAAAGATTAGAGTTGCTTATTTCTACTGCATGATTTGTATTTCTAAGTGTGAGTTCTTAATTCAGAATAGAGAGCTAAGCTCTAGCTTCTTTGGGAAGCAGGGCACTAAAATGCCTGTTCCTGTATACTGCTCTAAAAAGATCTCAGGCTAAAATGTCCCTTTTGTAACTAAACTACATCACAGTTCCGCGCTGTGAAAAGAGTGGGATATCATTCAGTCTCCTAACAGAAAGAATCTGTAAAGTTTGAGAATTTCTATCTACAGGTGCAGAGAAACTGCAGAAGTTTGTTCTCTCTCCCATTCATTACTATGGGTGAAGAGCCACAAACACGTTTCTAGACTCTCATGCCCTAAGGAGAGGTGCTTGTTTCTAATGCATGATTTGTGTTTCTAAGTGTGAGTTCTTAATGCAGAGGAGCCTACTAAGCTCCAGCTTCATTGCGAAGCACGGCACTCCAATGCCTGTTCCAGTACACAGCACAACATATAACTCTGGCTAACACGTCACTTTTTTAAATAAAGTACTTTACACTTCCGCACTGTGAAAAGAGAGGCAAATCATTCATTCTCCTA
>NW_004525168.1:59722-60987 GCF_000260255.1 Octodon degus
TTCAGTCTCCTAAGAGAAAGCATCCGTGAAGTTTGGGACTATGCAGCTGGAGGTGCAAAGCAAATGCAGAAGGTTGTTCTCTCTCCCATTGATTCCTATGGGCAAAGAACAACAAACACGTTTCTAGACTCCAGTGCCCTGAGAATAACTGCTTGTTTCTACTGCATTATTTGATTTCTAAGTGTGAGTTCTTAATGCAGAAGAGCCAGCTAAGCTCCAGCCTCTTTGGGAAGCAGGGCACGCCAATGCCTGTTCTTGTATACAGAGCAACACAGAACTCTGGGTAAAACATCACTTTTGTATCTAAAGTACTTCACAGATCTGGACTGTGAAAATAGTGGCAAATCTTTCAGTCTCCTAAAAGAAAGCATCCGTGAAGTTTGTGACTTTCCATCTGGAGGTACAGAGAAACTGCAGAAGTTTGTTCTCTCTCTGATTCATTCCTATGTGCAAAGAGCCACAAATACGTTTCTAGACTCCAGTGCCCTGAGGTGAACTACTTGTTTCTACTGCATGGATTTTGTTTCTAAGTGTGAGTAGTTAATGCAGGAAAGCCAGCTAAGCTCCAGCTTCTTTCTAAAGCAGGGACAGCAATGCCTGTTCCTGTATACAGCGCAACACAGAACACTGGCGGAGACTTCATTTTTGTAACTAAAGTACATCACACTGCTGTACTGAAAATAGAGTGCTAAATCATTCAGTCTCCTAAGAGAAAACATCTGTGAAGTTTTTGACTTTCCAGGTGGAGGTACAGAGAAGCTGCAGAAGGTTGTTTTCTATCCCTTTCATTCCTATGGGCAAAGAGCCACAAACACGTTTCTAGAATCCATTGCCCTGAGGAGAGCTGCTTGTTTCTACTGCATGATTTGTGTTTCTAAGTGTGAGTTCTTAATGCAGAATAGACAGCTAAGCTCCACCTTTATGGCGAAGCAGGATACTTCAATGCCTGTTCCTGGATACAGCACAACTCAGAACTCTGGCTAAAACTTCATTTTTGTAACTAAAGTACTTCACAGGTACGCTCAGTGAAAAGAGTGGCCAATCATTCATTCTCCTGAGAGAAAGCATCCCTGAAGTTTGTGAGTTTGCAGCTTCTGGTGCAGAGAAACTCCAGAATGTTGTTCTCTCACATTCATTCCTAAGGGCAAAGATCAACAAACAGTTTCCTAGACTCCAGTGGCCTGAGGATAGCTGCTTGTTCCTACTGCATGATTTGTGTTTCTATCTGTGTGTTCCTAATGCAGAAAAGCCAGCTAAGCTCCAGC
>NW_004525168.1:62589-64992 GCF_000260255.1 Octodon degus
TTGTTCTCTCTCCTTTTCATTGCAATGGGAAAACAGCCACAAAAAAGATTTTTGAGTCCAGTGGCCTGAGGAGAGATGCTGGTTCTACAGAGTGATTTGCTTTTCTAAGGGTGAGTTGTTAATTCAGAAGTGAAATCTGAACTCCAGCTTCTTTGGCATGCAGCGCATTCCAATGCGTGGTCATGTTTACAGAGTCACACAGAACACTGGCTAAAATGTCACATTTGAAAGTATACTACTTCACAGTTGCGCCCTGTGAAAAGAGTGCCAAATCATTCCGTCTCCTAAGAGAAAGGATCCATGAAGTTTGCGACTTTGCAGCTGGCGGTACAGGGAAACTGCAGAAGGTTGTTCTCTCTCCCATTCCTTCTTAAGTGCAAAGACCCAAAAACACGTTTCTAGACTCCAGTGCCATGAGGTGACTTGCTTTTTTCTACTACATGATTTGTGTTTCAAAGTGTGATTTCTTAATGCAGAAGAGATATCTAATCTCCAGCTTCTTTGGGAAGCAGGGCACTCCAAAGCTTGTACCTGTATACACCGCAACACAGAAGTCTGGCTATAACTTCACTTATGTAACTACAGTACTTCACAGTTCCACATTATGATATGCGAGGCAAAGCGTTCTGTCTCCTAAGGGAAAGCATCCGTGAAGTTTGATACTTTCCACCTGGAGGTGCACAGAAACAGCAGAAATTTGTTCTCTCTCACATTCATTCCTATGGGCAAAGAGAATCAAACATGTGGCTAGACTCCTGTGCCCTGAGTAGAGCTGCTTGTTTCCACTGCATGATTTGTGTTTCTAAGTGTGAGTTCTTAATTCAGAAGACCCAGCTAAGCTCAAGTGTCTTTGGGAAGCAAGGCACTCCAATGCCTATGCTGTATACACCGCAACACAGAATTCTGGATAAAATGTCACTTTTTTAACTAAAGTACTTCACAGTTCCACATTGGAAAAGAGAGGAAAATCATTCAGTCTACTAACAGAAAGCATCCATGAAGTTTGAGACTTTCCAACTGGAGGTGCAGAGAAACTGCAGAGCGTTGTTCTATCTCACTTTCATTCCTATTGGCAAAGAGCCACAAACACGTTTCTAGACTCCAGTGCCCTGAGGAGAACTGCTAGTGTCTTCTGCATGATTTGTGTTTCTAAGTGTGAGTTCTTAATTCAGAAGAGTCAGATAAACTCCAGCTTCTTTGGGAAGCAGGGCAATACAATGAATGTTCCCCTATACAGCGCATCACAGATTTCTGGCTAAAACATCACCTTTCTTACTAAAGTAAGTCACAATTCTACCATGGTGAAACAGTTCCAAAACATTCAGTCCTTAACAGAAAGCATCCGTGAATTTTGTGACTATCCAGGTGGAGGTGCAGAGAAACTGCAGAAGTTTGTTCTCTCTCCCATTCATTACTACGGGCAAAGAGCCACAAACATGTGGCTATACTGCTGTGAATTGAGGAGAGCTGCTTGTTTCTACTACATGATTTGTGTTACTACGTGTGAGTTCTTAATGCAGAAGAGCCAGCTAAGCTCCACCTTCTTTGTTAAGCAGGTCACTCCAATGCCTGTTCCTGTAAACTGTGCAACACCGAACTCTGGCTAAAACGTCACTTTTATAATTAAAGCACTTCAAATTTCCACGCCGGGAAAACAATTCCATACCATTCAGTCTCCTGAGAGAAAGCATCTGCGAAATGTGTGACTTTCCACCTGGAGGTGCAGAGAAACTGCAGTAGGTTGATCTCTCTAGCATTCATTCCTATGGGCAAAGAGATAAAAAACCCTTTCTAGACTCCAGTACCCTGTGAACAGCTGCTTGTTTCTACTGAATGATTTGTGTTTCTAAATATGAGTTCGTAATGCAGAAGAGCCAGATAAGCTCCAACTTCTTTGGGAAGCAGGGCACTCCAATGCCTGTTCCTGTATACAGCACAACACAGATTTCTGGCTAAAACTTCACTTTTGTAACTAAATAAATTCACAGTTCTGCACTGGTAAAACAGTTCCAACTTATTCAGTCTCCTAAGAGAAAGCATCCGTGAAGTTTGTGACTTTCTTTTGGAGGTGCAGAGAAACTGCAGAAGTTTGTTTTCTCTCCCATTCATTCCTATGGGCAAAGAGAATCAAACATGTGGCTAGACCCCTATGCCTTCAGGAGAGCTGCTTGTTTCTACTGCATGATTTGTGTTTCTAACTCTGAGTTCTTAATTCAGAAGACTCAGCTAACCTCCAGCGTCTTTGGGAAGCAAGGCACTCCAATGCCCATCCTGTATACAGCGCAACACAGAACTCTGGATAAAACTTCACTTTTGTAACTAAAGTAATTCACAGTTCCACGCTGTGAAAAGAGTGGCAAATCATTCAGTCTACTAACAGAAAGCATCCGAGAAGTTTGAGAC
>NW_004525168.1:65523-67501 GCF_000260255.1 Octodon degus
CTAAGTGTGAGTTCTTAATGCATAAGAGCCACCTAAGCTCCAGCTTGTTTGGGAAGCAGGGCACTCCAATGCCCATTCCTGTATACAGTGCAACACAGAACTCTGGCAAAAACATGTCTTTTGTAAATCAATTATTTAACAGTTCCATGCTGTAAAAAGAGTGGCAAATCATTCAGTCTCCTAAGAGAAAGAATCCGTGAAGTTTGTGAATTAACAGCTGGGGGTGCAGAGAAATGTCAGAAGGTTGTTCACTCTCCCATTCATTCCTATGTGCAAAGAGCCAAAACACGTTTCCAGACTCCAGGGGCCATAGGATTGCTGCTTGTTTCTACTGCATGATTTGAGTTTCTAAGTGTGACTTCATAATGCTGAAGAGCCTGCCACGATCCAGCTTGTTTGGGAAGCAGGGCACTCCAATGCCTGTTCCTGTACATAGCGCAACACAGACCTCTGGCTAAAACTTCACTTTTGTTACAAAAGTACTTCACAGTTCCATGCTGTAAAAAGAGCGGAAAATTATTCAGTCTCCTAAGAAAAAGCATCTGTGAAGTTTGTTACTGTCCAGCTGGAGGTGCTATGAATCTGCAGAAGGTTTTTCTCTCTACCATTCAGTCCTATGTGCAAAGAGCCACAAACACATTTCTAGATTCCAGTGCCCTGAGGAAAGCTGCATGTTTCTACTGCATGGTTGTGTTTCTAAGTTTGAGTTATTAATGCAGAACAGCCAGCTAAGCTCCAGTTTCTTTGGAAAGGAGGGCACTCCAATATGTCTGGCTAAAATGTCACTTTTGTAAGTAAAATTCTTCACAGTTCCGCACTGTGAAAAGAGTATCAAATCATTCAGTCTCATAAGAGAAATCATCCCTGAAGTTTATGACTTCAGCTGGAGGTGCAGAGAAACTGCAGAAGGTTTTTCTCTCTCCCATTCATTCCTTTGCTCAAAGAGCCACAAACACGTTTCTAGACTCCAATGCGCTGTGGAGAGCTGCTTGTTTGTACTGCATGATTTGTGTTTCTCTGCGAGACTTCATAATGCAGAAGAGCCAGCTAAGCTCCAGCTTCTTTGTGAAGCACAGCACTTTAGTTCCTGTTCCTGTATAAAGCGCAACAAGGAACTCTTTCTAAAACGTCACTTTTGTAACTCAAGTATTTCACAGTTCTGAGCTGTGAAAGGAGTGGCAAATCATTCTGTCTTCTAGGAGAAAGAATCCGAGAAGTTTGTGAATGAAGAGCTGGGGGTGCAGGGAAATGGCAGAACGTTGTTCACTTTCCCATTCATTCCTCTGGGCAAAGAGCCTCAAACAGGTTTCTAGACTACAGTGCCCTGAGGAGAACTGATGGTTTTCTAGCGCATGATTTTTGTTTCGAAGTCTGAGTTCTTAATGTAGAAGAGCCAGTTAAGCTTCAGATTCTTTGGGAAGCAGGGAACTCCAATGCCTCTTCCTCCATACAGAGCAACACAGAACTCTGGCTAAAACGTCACTTTTGTAACTAAACTACTTCACTGTTTCGCGCTGTGAAAACACTGACAAATCATTCAGTCTCCTAAGAGAAAGCATCCATGAAGTTTGTGACTTTCCAGATGGAGGTGCAGAGAAAATGCAGAAGGTTGTTCTCTCTCCCATTCATTTTTATGGGCAAAGAACCACAAACTCTTTGCTAGACTCCACGCACTGAGGAGACCTTCTTCTTTCTACTGCATGATTTGTGTTCCTAAGTGTGAGTTTTTAATGCAGAAGAGCCAGCTAAGCTCTGTTGCGCATGACCTCCCCAGCAAGGAGACGCAACACACACCTCTTCCTTCAGCGGTTTATTCAGGCCCCTGATTACAAGCTTCTTCCTCCCCAATCACCCAGCCCTTGGCTGATATATACTCCCGAGCCCAATCCCAGTGTGCCACGTGGGGATCGCCCATGGGTCCAGCATATGCGGAAGCGAATCATGACTGCAGCCCTGGCCATATAAGGAGTTGTTGTGC
>NW_004525168.1:68011-69257 GCF_000260255.1 Octodon degus
CCAGGGAGAGCAGCACTATCATGACAGTCAGGGCCCCCACTCCCGCCCATTCCTTCAAGTGGTCCATGGCTTTTGTGAGTAAGGATGCTAGTCCTTCTGCAAATCCGGTATCCATGCGGGTCAAATTCACTATAGTCATCGCCTCCCTCAATTGCTCCAGAAGGGCGTCAACGGTGCTATTCCATTGTCCTCTGGTCATCTGGCCTGACTCTTCTCACTAGTCGCTCCAGCACCCAAATAGGGTCGTGATGATCCTGTGGAAAAACACAAACAGCGCCTATTGCCCAAGTGAGCACGGGATCCAGTCCATGCTAACGGCCAGACAGAATGTTCTTCCATTTAACCATGCCCTTGTTGGCTCCATCAGGTGTAGAATGTCTTTGTGCCGCGGAACAACCTTGGGCATCCAAATTTAGAAAATTGAGAGTAAAGAGGGCCAAGGAAAGTCTCTCCTGTGGGGTGCAGCCATAGCCTATTCCCCCTTTTTGTTTTGAGAGACATTCTTTAAGCGTGCAATGCTCCACAATGCCTTGGCCTTGCGGGTTATATGGTAATCCATGTAGGAGTTGCACCTCCATTTGTTGGCAGAAAGTGATGACTCATGTGCCCGTGTAAGCTGGCCCATTGTCTTTCTTGAGTGTTTGTGGTTTTCCCCAAGCGGCCCAGGCCGCTAGGCAATGTGATATCACATGGCAAGCCTTTTCCCCGTCAAGGCAGAAGCATGAACAATTCCTTAACTGGTATCTATAGATACATGTACATATCTGAGCCTCCCAAACTCCGAAATATGTGTTATATCCATCTGCCATAATTTCAAGGGCAATAAACCCCGGGATTTATGCCATGGCTCGGGGACGGCTGGTGAATGACACATTGATGACACCCGAGTACAACCTGACGTGCATCAGCTCGGGAGAGGGAAAATTTTTGTTATAGAGTTCTTGCATTTACATGAAAAGACTTATGGAACTCTCTTGCTTGCTCCAAGGCTGAGCCCACGAAGACCCATGGCTGTCAGGTCCATCTCTCTACACTGGCGTTGCCCTCACTCAGGGGCCCAGGCAGACCTGTATGTGCTCTAATATGCTGTGGAAAGAAAGGAGAAGTCCTGAGCTGGATGAGCCTCTGCAATTGGCCAAGCAAAGAGTTAACAGTGCTATTTTGCTTAATGGGACCTGTGGCCTCTAGTATCTTCAAGGCATTGACAACATAAGCTGAATCTGAGACTAGGTTAAATGGGAAGGGG
>NW_004525168.1:70318-72065 GCF_000260255.1 Octodon degus
CTATTTGACATTCCTTGAGGTAATACAATCCATTCATATCATTGATCAGGTTCCTCATGATTGCATGAGGGGAGTGTGAATGCAAACCTGCGTGTATCCTTTTGACATAATGGTATACTGAAGAAACAGTCCTTGATATCTATCACTATCACATGCCAGGCAGCTGGGAGAGCTGACAAAAATGGCAGACCACGCTGCACTGGACCCATAATCTGCATCTGGTTGTTTATGACTCACAAGTCCTGCAGTAAACGCCATTTCCCAGATTTCTTTTTTATGACAAAGATAGGAGTATTCCAGGGGGGTACAGAAGGCTGCAAATGCCCAGAGGCCAACTGTTCTTTTACTAAACTTGTAGCTGCATAAAGTTTTTCAGAGGGGAGAGGCCACTGAGGAACCCACACAGGGTCCTCTGTTTTCCATGTTATGGGGATACCTTCCCCAGCTGCCCCTATGAAAAACCCAGCTCCTGCCTAGAGGCTTGATGTTGAGCCTGCACTAGGCTTTTCCTTACTTGAAGGTATTTTCCCAGTCCAAAGCCGGGATGATGACCCATCCTTTTCATCATATGTGCTGCCACAGGAGAATAGTCATTTTTCAACACATATCCCATGTCTTTTAATAAGTCTCTGCCCCACAAGTAGACAGGAAGCTCCAAAATGTAAGGCTGGATCTCTCCGGAGTGCCCCTCCACATCAGTCCATTGCAATGGTCTGTCACTTACGTCCGGTGTTTTTGCATAGCATAAGCCTTGAAGGGTTTGAGAAGATCTCCAATCAAGATATTGCCCGGGGCCCAAGGATGCTCGGGCTAGTGCATTCCAATCCCCAGGAGTCATACAGTAACAATTAAGGGTTTCCACCTGGGAGACAGTGAATGCAGCCGAGACCCCGTAAGTCCTAACAGACTCAGCCAATGACTTGATACTTTTGAAATACAGGTGGTCATGGTATCTAGTACCTTGAGCGTCTTGGAAAACTGGATAGGCCAGTGAGAGCTCGGTCTGGACTGTTCTCCATACCCCTGGATTAAAAGACCATCCAGATCGGTCCCCTCCCCCAGCATCTTCATAGGCAGGCGGAGCAGAGGGCTCTGCCCCTACCCCGAAGGCTAGTTCTTGTTTCTTCCTGGGTCCCTTCCTCCTTTTGGGTTTCTCCCCTATCACACTCAACTGTATGAGTGCTTCAGCAAGGGCACGATCGTCTTCCGTACCATTATCTCAGTCTGAGTCCTCCTCAGGGCCCTCGGACTCCTCCTCTCCAGAGCTGGATGAAGCAAGCTCCGCGAGGTCAGGGTAAAGCTTCTTCCTTGGTCTCGCTCCCTCCGTTTCCCAACTCCTCCCCTTTTCACTAGGAGCCTTTTCACTAGCTGTCCTCTCAGACCTTTCCTCCTACAACTGTTCTAGTGCTATCTTCCCATTAGTCACCGCCCTGCTGCACCGTTGGTCTTGTAAGCAGCCACAGACTAACCTCCGCATAGGCAGTGTTCCGGCCTTGAGCACTCCCTGCTCATGCGCAAAGCTGAGATCCTTCCCCAGTTTGTCCCAGGCAGGGACCGTCAAGCTTCCAGAGGTGGCAAACCAAGGGGCCACATCATCGCATTCTGCCAGGAACCTCTTAAGGGTATTTTTCCCCAACTTAAGTTTCTTAGAGTTAAGCAGCTCCTGTAGAGCCAGAAAAATTGGGTGTGAAGTAGATGCGCCCATGATTCAACTTATACTTTCACTTCGAAGTTCGCTCATAGGCAA
>NW_004525168.1:73014-74540 GCF_000260255.1 Octodon degus
CCGTGCTGTGAAAAGAGTGGCAAATCATTCCGTCTCCTAAGAAAAAGCATCCGCGAAGTTCGTGGCTTTCCCACTGGAGGGGCAGAGAAACTGCAGAAGGTTGTTCTCTCCCTCTTTCATTCCTATGGGCAAAGAGCCACAAACACGTTTCTAGACTCCAGTTATCTGAGGAATACTGCTTGTTTCCACTGCATGATTTGTGTTTCTAAGTGTGAGTTCTTAATGCAGAAGAGCCAGCTAAGCTCCAGCTTCTTTAAGAAGCAGTGCACTCCAATGCCTGTTCCTGTATACAGCGCAACACAGAACTCTGGCTAAAATGTCACTTTTATAAAGTACTTCACAATTCCGTTCTGTGAAAGAAATGGCAAATCATTCAGTCTCCTAAGACAAAGCATCCATGAAGTTTGTGACTTTCCAGCTGGAGGTTCAGAGAAACTGCAGAAGATTGTTCTACCTTACTTTCATTCCTATAAGCAAAGAGCCACAAATACGTTTAAGTCTCCAGTGCAGGGAGGAGAATTGCTCATTTCCACTCCATGATTTGTATTTCTAAGTGTGAGTTCTTAATGCAGAAGAGCCAGCTAAGCACCAGCTTCCTGGGGAAGCAGTGCACTACAATGCCTGATCCTGTATAAAGCGAAAATCAGACCTCTGGCTAAAACGTCACTTTTGTAACTAAGGTAATTCACAGTTCCACTCTATGAAAAGATGGGCAAATCATTCAGTCTCCTAAGAGAAAGCATCCATTCAGTTTATGACTTTCCAGCTGGAGGTGCAGAGAAACTGCAGAAGGTTGTTCTCTCTCCAATTCATTCCTAGGGGCAAAGAGCCACAAACACGTTTCTAGACTCCAGGGCCCTGAGGAGAGCTGCTTGTTTCTACTGCATGATTTGTGTTTCTAAGTGTGAGTTCTTAATGCAGAAGAGCCAGCTAATGGGCTGGTGAGATGGCTCAATGCTCTAAAGCACCTACTTAGAACAAGCTTAACAAAGCACGGGGACAGCGGTTCAATCCCCCAGTACCACATGTCAGCCACCACGAACCCTGGTGGGCTGAGCTAGCCACACACACAAACACAAACACACACACACACACACACACACACACAAACACATATATATATAAATAAAGAAAAAAATTTAAAAAAAAAGAAGAGCCAACTAAGCTCCAGCTTCCTTGGGAAGCAGGGAAATTCAATGCCCATTACTGTATACAGTGCAACACAGAGCTCTAGCAAAAACGTGTGTTTTTTAAATCAAGTACTTAACAGTTCCATGCTGTGAAAAGAGTGGCAAATCGTTCACTCTCCTAAGAGAAAGAACCTGTGAAGTTTGTGAATTAACAGCTGGGGGTGCAGACAAACGGCAGAAGGTTGTTCGCTCTCCCATTCATTCCTATGGGCAAAGAGCCAAAACACGTTTCCAGACTCCAGGGGCCGGAGGATTGCTGCTTACTTCTACTGCATGATTTGAGTTTCTAAGTGTGACTTCATAGTGCAGAAGAGCAGGCAACGATACAGGTTCTTT
>NW_004525168.1:75774-81335 GCF_000260255.1 Octodon degus
GAAGCACGGAACTCCCATGCATGTTCCTGTATACAGAACAACACACAATTCTGGCTAAAACTTCCCTTTTGTAACTAAACTACTTCACTGTTCCGCGCTGTGAAAAGACTGACAAATCATTCAGTCTCCTAAGAGAAACCATCCGTGATGTTTGTGACTTTTCAGATGGAGGTGCAGAGAAACTGCAGAAGGTTGTTCTCTCTCCCATTCATTGTTATGGGCAAAGAGCCACAAACACGTTGCTAGACTCCATGCACTGAGGAGATCTGCTTGTTTCTACTCCATGATTTGTGTTCCTAAGTGTGAGTATGCAGAAGAGCCAGCTAAGCTAATGTTTTTTTGTGAAGCAAGGCACTCCAATGCCTGTTCATGTACATAGCGCAACACCGAACACTGGATGAAAGTTCACTTTTCTAACTAAAACACTTCACATCTCTGCACTGGAAAAACAATTCGAAATCATTCAGTCTCCTAAGAGAAAACATCAGTGAATTTTGTGACTTTACAGCTGGAGGTGCAGAGAAACTGCAGAAGGTTGTTCTCTGTACCATTCATTCCTATGAGCAAAGAGCCAAAAAAAGCTTTCTAGACTCCAGTGGCCTGAGGACAGCTGCTTGTTTCTACTGCAGGATTTCTGTTTATATGTGTGATTTCTTAATGCAGAAGAGCCAGCTGAGGTCTAGTTTCTTTGGAAATCAGGTCACTCCAATGCCTGTTCCTGTATTCAGCGCAACACACTACTCAGGATAAAACGTGACTTTTGTGACTAATGTACTGCACAGTTCTGCGCTGTGAAAAGAGTCGCAAATCATTCAGTCTCTTAAGCGAAACTAACCGTGAAGTTTGTGACTTTCCAGCTGGAGGTGCAGGGAAACTGCAGAAGGTTGTTCTCTCTCACTTTCATTTCTATTGGCAAAGAGCGACAAACCCGTTTCTAGCCTCCACGGCCCTAAGGAGAGCTGCTTCTTTGGACTCCATGATTTCTATTTCTAACTTTGAGTTCTTACTGCAGAAGATCCAGCTAAGCTCCTGGTTCTTTGGCAAGCAGGTCGCTCCAATACCTCTTCCTGTATACAGTGCAACACAGAACTCTGGCTAAATCTTCACTTTTGTAACTAAATTACTTCCCAGTTCAGCGCTGTGAAAAGAGTGCAAAATCATTCATTCTCCTAAGAGAAAGCATCTGTGAACACTGTGACTTTCCAGCTTAAGGCTCAGAGAAACTGTTGAAGGTTGTTCTCTCTCCCATTCATTCCTATGGGCAAAGATCCACAAACAATTTTCTAGAATCCAGTGCCCTGAGGAGAGTTACTCCTTTCTACTGAATGATTTGTGTTTCTAACTGTGAGTTCTTGATGCAGAAGAAAGAGCTAAGCTCCAGCTTCTTTGTGATGCAGGGCACTCCAATGACTCTTCCTGTACACAGAGCAACACACATCTCTGGCTAAAACATCACGGTTGTAACTAAAGTACTTCACAGATCCAAGTGTTGAAAATAGTGGTAAATGATTCAGTCTACCAACAGAAAGCATCCGTGAAGTTTGTGACGTTCTAGCTGGAGGTGCAGGAAAACTGCAGAAGGTTGTTCTCTCTACCATTCATTCCTATGGACAAAGAACCAAAAATGCCTTTCTAGACTCCAGTGCCCTAGAGGACAGCTGCTCGTTTCTACTGCTGATTTGTGTTTCTATGGGTGAGTTCTTAATGCAGAAGAGCCAGCTCAGCTCCACCTTCTTGGGTTACAGGGCACTCCAATGCCTTTTCCTATATACAGCTCAACGCAGAACTCTTGGTAATACGTCATGTTTGCAACGAAAGTACTTCACAGTTCAGCGCTGTGTAAAGAGTGGTAAATAATTCAGTCTCCTAAGAGAAAGCATCCGAGAAGTTTGTGACTTTCCATCTGGAGGTGAAGAGAAACTGCAGAATGTTGTTCTCTCTCCCATTCATTCCTAAGGGCAATGAGGCACAAACACGTATCTAGACTCCCGGGCTCTGAGGAGAGCAGCTTGTTTCTATTGCATTATTTGTGTTTCTAATTGTGAATTCTTAATGCAGAAGATCCATCTAAGCTCCAGATTCTTTGGGAAGCAGGACACCCATTGCCTGCTCCTCTATGGAGCGGAATACAGATCTCTGTCTAAAACTTCACTTTTGTAACTAAAGTACTTCACAGTTTCTCGCTGGGAAAGGAGTGGCAAATCATTCAGTTTCCTAAGAGAAGGCATCCATTGAGATTGTTACTTTTCATCTGGAGGTGCAGAGGATCATCCGAAGGTTGTTTTCATTCCCAATCATTCCTATGGGAAAAGATCTACAAACACGTTTCTAGACTCCAGTGCCCTGAGGAGAGCTGCTTGTTTCTACTGCATGATTTGTGTTTCTAAGTGTGAGCTCTTAATGCAGAAAGCCAGCTGAACTCCAACTTCTTTGGGAAGCAGGGCACTCCAATGCCTGTTCCTGTATACAGTGCAACTCAGAACACGCGCTAAAACATCACTTATGTAACTAAAGTACTTCACAATTCCTCGCTGTGAAATGAGTTGCAAATCATTCAGTCCCCTAAGAGAAAGCATCCGTGAAGTTTGTGAGTTTCCAGCTCGAGATAGAGAGAAACTGCAAAAGTTTTTTTCTCTCCCATTCATTCCTATGGGCAAAGAGCCACAGGCACATTTCTAGACTCCAGTGCCCTGAGGAGAGTTGCATGTTTCTACTGCATGGTTTGTGTTTCTAAGTGTGAGTTATTAAGGCAGAAGAGCCAGCTAAGCTCCAAATTCTTTGGGAAGCAGGGCACTCCAATGCCAATTTCTTTATACGTTGCAACACAGAAATCTGGCTAAAACGTCACTATTGTATCTAAAGTACTTCACAGTTCCGCACTGTGAAAAGAGTGGCCAATCATTCAGTATCCTATGGTAAAGCTACCGTGAGGTTTGTGAACTTCCAGCTGAAGGTGCAGAACAACTGCAGAAGGTTGTTCTCTCTCGATTCATTCCTATGGGCTAAAAATGACATACACATTTCTATACTCCATTACTCTGAAGAGATTTGCTTTTTTCTACTGCATAATTTGTGTTTTTAAGTGTGAGTACTTAATGAGAAAAAGCCAGGTAAGTTCAAGCTTCTTTGTAAAGAGGACACTCCAATGGCTGTTCCTGTGTAGACCACAGCACAGAACTCAGGCTAAAACTTCACTTTTGTAAATAAAGTACTTCACAGTTCTGCGTTGTGTAAAGAGAGGCAAATCATTCACTCTGCTACGAGAAAGCATCCGTGAAGTTGTGACTTTCCAGCTGGACGTGCAGAGAAACTGCAGAACGTTGTTCTCTCTCCCATTCGTACCTATAGGCAAAGAGCCACAAACTCTTTTATGGACTCCAGTGCCCTGAGGAGAGCTGCTTCTTTCTACTTCATGATTTTTGTTTCTCAGTGTGAGTTTTTAATGCAGAAGAGCAAGCTAAGCTCCAGCGTCTTTGGTAATCAGGGCACTCCAATGCCTTTTCCTCTTTACAGCGCAACACAGAACACTGGCTAAAACGTCACTTTTCTAACTAAGTACTTCACAGTTCCACGCTGAGAAAAGAATGGCAAATCTTTCACTATCCAAAGAGATAGCATCCTTTAGGTTTGTGCCTTTCAGCTGAAGATGCAGAGAAACTGCAGAAAGATTTTCTATCTCCCATTCTTTGCTAGGGTCAAAGAGCCACAAACACCTTTCTAGACTCCAGTAACCTGAAGAGAGCTGCTTGTTTCTACTGCATGACTGGTGTTTCTAAGTGTGAGTTCTTAATGCAGAAGAGCCAGCTAAGCTCCAGCTTCTTTGCTAACCAGGCCACTCCAATACCTGTTCCTTTATACAGCACAACACAGAATTCTGGTAAAACTTCACTTTTGTAACTAAAGTTCTTCACAGTTCTGAGCTATGAAAAGAGAGGCAAATCATTCAGTCTCCTATGAGAAAGCATCCGTGATGATTGTGACTTTCCAGCTTGAGGTGCAAAGAAACTGCAGAAAGATGTTCTCTCTCCCATTATTTGCTGAGGGCAAAGATCCACAAACACGTTTCTCGTCTCCAGTGTCCTCAGGAGAGCTGCCTGTTTCCACTCCATGATTAATGTTTCTAAATGTGAGTTCTTAACGTTGAGGAGCCAGCTAAGCTCCATCTTCTTTTGGAAGCAGGGATCTCCAATTCCCCTTCCTGTATACAGCCAAACACAGAAGTCCTCAAAACGTCACTTTTGTACCTAAAGTACTTCACAGTTCCACGCTACACCAAGAGTGTCAAATTATTCTGTCTCGTAAGAGAAAACATAGTTGAAATTTGTGACTTTCCGGCTGAAGGTGAAGAGAAAGTACACGAGGATGTTCTTGTTCAGATTCTTTCCAACGGAAAAAGAACTAGAATCACTTTTAAAGACTCCAAGGCCCTAAGGAGACCAGCCTGTTTCCACTCCATGATTTGTATTTCTAACTGTGAGTACTTGCAACAGAGGAGCATTGTCATCTCCGGCTTCTTTGGGAAACATGGATCAAGACAGCCAGTTCATCAATACCACAAACAAAGTACTCTGTCTAAAACACTCAGTTTGGTGGCATAGTCCTAGCTCAGTACATTAAGTGGCTGTTTCCACAAGGCTATCAGCCTCAGCTTGTTGTAGTTCGAAACTCAAAACTCTCTCACTGCCAAAAAGTGCCTTGAAGGCATTCAAGGAACCAAAAAAAATCATTTATTCCACATTTTTCTAGAAAGGATGTGTGTGGGAGGCTGAAACTTCAGGGAGCATGTCTTCTCTGGGATCGGGTGCAGATTCCATGGAGAATAGAGGAGGAAGACAAAGGATTTGGACCAGAAATATACTTTTGGCCTGCAGACTGCAGCAGCCTTAGAAAGGAAAAGCTTCTGAAAAGGCCTAGCACCTAGCTGGACATTCTGCTCTTAGAACTCAACCTTGGAGGTGAGCTCTAAGAGGACAAAGATCTCTTTTCCTCATACCTCAGCTTCAAAGCCCTCATTTCTACATGGATGGTAAATGCCTTCACTCGACTGGCGAATGGGATCCTGTAGCAGGCAAGGGGAGACAAAGAGCCTTTCGAATTCTGCTGTGCCCGTGACCTGAGGTACTGCCGAGCATATTGCGTCAGAGCACTGACATTCAAAAGGCTGTGTTTCTCATCCCTGTTCCTCGAGAATTACCAAAATTAAATGGAAATAATTAAAAATATCATGTTTCTTTGGAAGAACCAGGAATTGCACTCAGGCCCTTGCCCCTGACTGGGAAGTTATTATTGCCCGGAGACTTCTCCCCATCCCACCAAGTTCAATTTTAATTGGTTAAATAAGTTCATTAAAATTTAAGTGACTATTTAATAGTCTTTTTATTTAATTAATAAGTCATTCAATTGTAATTGTGAAACAATTAAAAACATGACTTTGTGTTTGGCCGAACCACATGTTGCACTCAGGACATCTGCGCTGCCAGGGAGGGTCTTATTCCACTGAGACTTCTCCCAGTCCCACAAAAATTAACATTTAAAAAATCGCTTCTTAAATAATTTTAATA
>NW_004525168.1:82185-82598 GCF_000260255.1 Octodon degus
CATCCCTGTTCCTTGAGAATTACCACAATTAAATGGAAATAATTAAAAATATCATGTTCCTTTGGCAGAACCAGGAATAGCACTCATGCCCTCGAACCTGTCAGGGAAGTTATTATTGCCCTGACACTCCTCCCCATTCCACCAAGTTCAATTTTAATTGGTTAAATAAGTTAATTTAAATTTCAGTGACTATTTAATAATCTTTTTATTTAATTAATTAAAGGAATTCAATTGTAATAATGAAACAATTAAAAATATTACTTTGTGTTTGGCCAAACCAGGTGTTGCACTCAGGACCTTACCCCTGCCAGGGAGGTTGTTATTCCACTAGGCCTTGTACCAGTCCCACCAAAATTAAGTTTTCAAAAATCGTTTTTTAAAAATTTTAATACAATTAACATAAAACCCATCTC
>NW_004525169.1:0-1208 GCF_000260255.1 Octodon degus
TCTGGTTATGTGAGTGGACATAAGGGGCCAGGGAGATGGCTCAGTGGGACATAGCATACTTGTAGGTATTTTATACGAGGAATCTGACCAGACTAAAACACCTATCATGTTACAATAAAGTGTCTTGAACTGCACAAGATCTCGGACTATCCAGTTTCTCAGAAGCCGTGATGTTCCTGCTGTTTGTGCCATCCACACTGTAAGCAGGGATGCGTCACTGATTTTTTGTTTTGTTTTGTTTTGTTTTTATAAGGATTTTTTTTTGCTCTGAATGCCTTCAGGGCAGGTTTGTTTGGCTTGAGTTGTGAGGATCACTGAAGTAGTTTTTGTGTGACCTGGGTGTCATGGTTCAATGATGCAGCAGTCTTTGACTCTTTTCCACCAGCTCATTTTCCATCCAGTGCACTGTGAATTGCCTCCTGTGTCCTGCCCTCATGCAGGTTGTTACTGCACAATGATTTTCTATTTGTAGACAGTGCCTTGTGCACCTTACCTTATAGGACCACCTCTCTGCACCTCTGACAGCACCCCTGGGTCTATACAGTAGATTCTCCTTGGTTTAACTCTATTCTTTATGTTACCAGGATGAACTCTGAGGGTGCAAACATGGCTAAGCTTGAATCAACCCTGCAACACTTATTGCATGGAGACCCCAAGTCTCCCTTCCACAGGGGCAACCTGTGTAACACTCAGGAGCCTCCTGTTAATCTGACTGATGATCATGAACTCTTCTTTTCTCTGGATGAAACTTATGAGTCTTCATTTGTGAAGTGAATTGTCCTCATCAAGCCTTATTTCTTTGTATCTAAAATAAAATTTATGGTATTGAACACAGAAGCAGACGGAGTGATGAACCTGAGGAACTGTGGCCTTTTCAGATCTTGGTGCCTCTGCCTGTCTGAACTACATAAGGTCACTTTGTAGGAAGGGGCCCTGGATCGAACCTGCATAGGACTTCAAAATTGCTTAGTGGTATAAGCACCTGCCTAGCAAGTGCAAGGTCCAAGTTCAATCCCTAGTGCTGAAACAAAAAAACAACAGTGACTGATACAGCATGTTTTTCCTATTGGTTTTATCATTGGAGATATCACATCAGGGTTCTTCACATCCATGCCTCCAGCTCTTTTTCTTCTAAGTTGTCTTATGTATTCTAAGGTAACTTCTCATAGTAGAATTTAAACACTTCTTTGCTGTGCCTCATTTTTTTC
>NW_004525169.1:24737-25185 GCF_000260255.1 Octodon degus
GAGGAAGGAGGAGGAGGAGGAGGAAAAGGAGGAGGAGGAGGAGAACAAACAACAAGAAAGAGTAGGTGTTCACATGAGTCCCCATTAGATATTTCTCTGATAATGTCCCTCATTATGCTAAGGAGACTGGCAGTCACCTCACCTGCCTGGATTTCTTAGAATTTATCTCAACTTTCCAAATATCTACCCTACGTTGCAGATGGTAGCATGTATGGGAGAAAACCCAGGAACACTACTATATCTACATACTAGTATAAACAAATGTAGAAATGTAGAACTGCTAGAAAACATTGAAATATAAAGAAAAATTTTATGCCAATACATATGTAATGTGTATTGACCTATTATGTTAAATATATATAACAAAAATCTTGAAAGAACACAATGTACTGAAAGATGTACATCTGAAATCCTATGGTAATTGATTTTTATGAAATCAATACTGAAT
>NW_004525169.1:26704-27554 GCF_000260255.1 Octodon degus
TAATTGAGCACTTTCCTTAAAATTTCTCATGACAGAGCCCAGACTGATTTCTTACGCTATTACCGTTGAGTAGTCATCAATTCATATTAACAACATAATCACATAGTTTACATTAAGGTGCACACTCTGTATTTAAATTCTATGAGTTTTCTTAAATGAATAATGTCAGAGATTCTCGGAGGCTGTGCCCTAACAGTCTGCTGTACTTCTTCATCTACCTCCCTTCCCTCAACTCTCAAAATACCATGACTTTCTGTTCCATTAGTGATGCTATATCAATATTTTTTTAACACTGTACCCTATCTTTTAATCATTTTAACAGCATTTTTACATAGCAAAACTCAACTTACCAAAGTCCAACTGACTTGTTCTTTCATCATTAGTTCTGCTTTGGGCATTCTAAGGAATGACACCCCAACTGAAATTTCATCTGAATCTTCTTCTTTGTTGTCTTCAGTTTCTGAAAGATTTTCTTTGGTACTCTAGGTATATGATCCAGTCTAATTTAACTTAGTGGCCAAAGTCTACCTTAGGGCTTTGTCTACATTATTTTCTTGGACTGATGGATAGTTACTTCTAGCACTTCTTACTGAAATGACCTTTCACCACTGCATGGCCCAGGATACTTTCTTAGCTTTTTGTGTGTTTCTGTTTCTAGACTCTGCTTTGATTCAATAAATTATTTGCTTATTTTCACACCCAGAGATTATTATAGATATATCCTAAGTCTTGAATTTGGGTGATGTCATCTGTGTTACTATTTGGTTTCTTCCCCTGGTCTTTTAGCTCTCCACATAGGAGAATCTGTGCTTTGCATCTTCCAAAGAACCCAATGGTTCTTCACTGGAAT
>NW_004525169.1:28955-30240 GCF_000260255.1 Octodon degus
TTTTGTGAGAACTTTGATAAATTTGTTTTTAAAGGAACTGGTCTATTCCATGTTAGAGCCAGACAGTTGATATTATCTTTTTGATATCCTTTTCATATATAAGGATCCATAGTGACGGATCCTTTTAAACATCTTTTGAACTTAGCTATATCCTAGTGATTTTTTTTTTTTTTTGCTGGCTGAAACTGTACAAGGTTTTTTTGTTTGTTTTGTTTTTTGCAGAACCGGGAATTGAACTCAGGCCCTTGCATTTGCCAGGGAAGTGCTTATTCCACTGAGCCATCTCCCCGGTCCTGTAAATGTTTATTTATTGGGTGTTACACTCTCCTAATGTAATATTGGCATCGTCTATTATTCTTTGCAATTATATCCATTTTTGAGGCCATATTTTTTTCCACTGGTTGTATGCACATTTAGGCCAGTCACATCTCCCTTGAAAATTGATCCTCTCTCACTAAAAAATGGTAAATTTTATCTTAGATCATTTTGACTACTCTGACATGTGGTTTGCCTGACTTTGATGTAGTTCTCTAGCTATTTATTTTTGCAATACTGGGACTAGAGCTTAGGACCTTGTGCTTGTCAGGCAGGTGCTTATGTCAAGGAACTATATTCCCAGCCCACTCTAGCATCGTCTTAAGAGTATTACTATGGTGCATCGCTCTACATCTCCATATCTGGTGTGTGTTCTTCCAGATAACATGTATTTTTTGTTTGTAATCTACTCAAAGCATCTTTCACTTTTAATTGGGGTACTGAAACCACTGACATTAAAGTATATCAGTGATATACTTGGATAAATATTTACCATCTCAACACTACTTCATATTCAGTGACTTTTGCTGTGTTTTTCATTTTTATGATCTCTATTTTTTTAATGGTCCTCTGCCTAAAAATAAAAATAATCTTTTAATTCTTTCTTTTAAAAAAATTGTTCTGTCAAATTTTTATCATACTTAATGCCTGACTGAACTTTGTGAATTTGATTTCACAGAACTATGACAGTGAACGGTATAAAACGAGTAAGAATTGCTCACCCATAGGTAACAATAGAGAGATAGATAGATGATAGATAGATAGATAAATAGATAGATAGATAGATAGATATAGGATTATGATGTAAATGTACAAAATCCTACCAGTGTGACAACACTCTGTCACCCTGTGAAGTGCCATTTTTCATAAGGTGCCCATTGTCCTTGAACTACTCAGTTGCAACTGAGTAGAACAAATCACCTCACACATAAAGCCGCAGAATTTACTCTTTTTTGTCTTATGGTTGAGT
>NW_004525169.1:31692-46916 GCF_000260255.1 Octodon degus
TGGACAAGAGCTGTGCCTCTAAGGTTGCCCATGACTAATAATAGCTCCTGTTGCATTACTGAAGGGATGATCACCCACAAAGTGGTGAAACTTCATATGGGATTGAGCACAAAAGTTTCTTCTTCAAGCTGTGATTTGATACCCAAGGACCTCTCTATTCTTAACCCCTGTCTTTCCTGGTCACCATGCTGTAGCAATCCTAGGCTTATTGCTTTTGATGTGAACGTGATAAGCATGTTCCCTCTGTCTGCCATTCTCCTTTTTCCCAAGTGAACAATGTTTAGGTCTCTGTTACTCATCTTCTCAAAGAGGCCCTTTATCATTCCATCCCTATATCTCTAGTGTTCCTGAGTGAAGGATCTGTCTTTTAAAACTATATTCCTTAAAATCCAGAATATTAAAATCTGCTGTCCTAGTCATGTTCTATCCACTGTACAAAGGCCCATACCAAAATGGTCATTTGAGATAAAATGAAGTTAATGTCTATTTTACTTTGATAAATTCAGTGGATTCTTCAGTCCTGTCTTCCTAGACCTATTGGAGGATTTACACTCTTCACTGGTTGCTTCATAAGTCTCTTACAGTTCTTCATGCTCCTTTTATCATTTCTCAAGAGGCCACCATATTTATTGTCAATTCACCAAGTATTTATGTTTTCCAAGATTCTCTTGAAACTTTTCATTGTGCACACTATTTTGTGGGACTATTTTCTATTCGTTACCATTTCATTACTCTGTAGTCACTGATCTATGTCTTCTATCCTGTTCTTTCCCTGCCTGCCATTTTTCTTATTTATTTGGATTCCTGAGACAGTCTCACATAGGAAATCATCTTGCCTCATCCTTCATGGACCAGCATGGCTCACTGTTGATTACTTTTTTCTTAAAACATGTATTTGGTACAGTGTCTATCACTAAGCAGATGGGAGTCGAAGTGATTCAGCCTCCCCCGCAATGGGATTACAGAAGTGTGCTAACAGGCACAGTCTCAGTGGCTGGCTCAGCACACTTGGGGGTAAGGCTGGTAAGCCAGGGAATAAACCCCTATCCCTCAGATTGCCTAAGCAGGTGCTTAGTCCTCTGAGCTATCTCACCAACCGTGTTTAGTCTTATTAGAATTAATTCTTCTAGGTTATCAGCATCATTGCCATTTTTACTATGTCTCACCTATATGTACCACGTATTAACTGACTGAGCTACTGGAGCTCCAACTATGTCTTCTCTAAACTATTGCATGGACTTCTATCTGGTCTCCTTCCATCCTATCCCACTATGATCCCAAGTCATCTACTTCCTGCTACTAGAGTTATTATCACTACCCACAAATCTGAAACAGCTCTGTGTAAAACACTTCAGTTATAACTCCTTTCTTGGCATTCCAGCCTTCTCTTTCTCTGTCTCATCTTACTCCAGTTTACCTAAGTGTGTTCTTTGATAATACCCTTATCACTTGATCTAGAATTAAGAAGTTAGAAATAGCTGTGTAGGCTCCAGCAAATACTCCTTCCCTTAATTGTTGTATTTTGAAAGATTTTATTCTTCACAACTCGGCTAGTGCAGTATCCTTCAAGAAATGTTAACAATGTTCCTTGCCCACTCAGTGTAGATGAGCTCTCTCTCCTGTGATGTATTTATTTTATAGAAAATGTAAAAGTGCATTATTGTACATATTAAGGTCTGGCTACCAGATGGTTTGGTATTTGATAGTGCTCATGACTTCATGCGGATCATGTACAGGCTTTAGAGGCAGGACCACCTGTGAATTCTGACACTTGATGGCTGTACGTCTTTAGGCCAGTCTCGTAAGTCATGGAGCCATGGCTTCTTCTTCAGTAAAATGATCTGATTTTACTCATCTTTGGGTCCCCAACATCTGGTTACATTGATCATCTGTTTGTAGACACACTGTTTCATTTTCTTTTTCCATCAAGAAAAGGGCTTGATGTACGTTAAATGTGTCAGTGTGTATTACAGAAAAGAGGCAGGACACAGTGGGACAAATGGGTGCATGACTAAGCCATATTTCCAACTTAGGCTTGCTCCATTTCATGTTAAAACTGGACAGAGCACATGTATAAAAGCCATAAATTAGGGTCAAGTGGTGAGAGTTGTAGAAAAAAGTCCAAAAAGATGTGTGGACAACACTATTTATAATTCATTGTATGGACTTACAGCTTATAAAACACCAAAACAAGCAAATTGAACATAGTATAATAGTACATTAAGCTGAGATGTTAAATCTGTGTGGTTTTGTTTTGATTCACAATTCATAAACTTCCAATGAGCCATTTTATTTGAGACAAATCCTGACAAAAGATTGGAGAGATCTAAGAAACGTCATTCAAAGAAGGTTGTGATAACTCACTATTATAAAAGGATTAGCACAGTTTCTTCTTAGTATGGCCAGTCTAGCCTTATGAAGACTAGATTCTATTTTTAAAGAACTTTCAGAATCCAGTTATCTTTAGACAAACACAAAATACACCATAAAGCAAGTACTATTGGCCATTAATAAAAAGTAAATAGTATATAGTCTTGAAAGTTAATTATAGAAAGTTAATAATGATAATAAATTATTGAAAGTTGGCTTTAGAGTATTTGGGTTTTCTTCATTGGTTCTGAATGCAGAACAAAAATTTTTGGCTCTCTTAATAACAAGATATATTTTCATCATATATATATTTTTTTCCTTTAAAGTTTAGTCAGCAGAACATTTCTGAGGTATCACACTGTGTGTTGAAACATTAGGTACTGCCTAACCTGAAAGTAAGGGATAGACCGCAAAAGAGTGTCACTGATCCCCTCTATGATGTCACTGTACCTAAGAAGCACCCCCAAGGTATTACCTATACATACAGTAAGTATTGGGGATTGAACCTGGGACCTTCACACTAAATGACAAAATTAACTCTTTTTTTTCATTTTTAGACAGAGTTTTCATGAGTTATTCAGGCTAGGTTTGAACCCACAGTGCTAGGACTATAGGTGTACACTGCTGCTCCTGGCTATACTTTATGTACATTAGAGAGAAAATAAAGACTGTATTAACTAATACTTGAGTTAGTATTACTTCAAGATGGAACTTCCCTCATAAAAGTATGGGAAAACTTGTTTAGGGTGGGCTCAAACTTGTGATGATACTCCAGTCTCAAACTTCGAAGGGCTGTTGTATGTCTTTTACAGACATACATCACCATGCCTAGCTGGTGTACCTCTTTTTTAAGCATGAAGAAAATCCACTTGAATGAGAAGTTGGTTACATGTGTTAGCAGGGAAAAGCTTCTCTCAGCACCCTCATTTCATCTGGCACCAGAATTGTCATTGGTGAAAAAAATTCTAGAAATGTATAGAGCTTGACAAACCATTTGGGAAAGCCTTACCTTCAGGTGGCATTAGAGAAATATATAAATGTAATACACTTTACAATTAATAATAAGCTAATTGATTATCAAACAACAAGCATTATGTTTCATCTTTTAGGGAGAAAGAAACCTGAAACAAATCATGGAGACAGAATGCTGTTTTAGGTCTTCGAGGATAATTGATCCTACTCTATAAATATTGGTTAATTTGCAAGGAAAAAATGCATATGAGATTCATGAACTGTAGGTGGCAGTCCTAAGCTGAAGACATTGGATAGCCTTTCAATATCTTTCTGCCAGAATGACGCCTGCTAGTCCTCTGGTTACTATTTTTTCATTTATTTTCCACTGATGGGCCTAAACATCCCTCCTGTCATTTTCTCTGAATTAAGCTTTACCTCTTAATTGTCTTCACAGCTGCATGTAGTTGTATTTGTAATTCTCACTTGTTATTGTTTTTAACTGTCTCAACCACTAGTCCTTGTACTTACCTCTTGATCACCTTTGTGGTCATGACTAAAGTAGAGGAGCACTCCAGAAGTCGATAAAGTATGAAGGTTCTGGGCAGGAAGTGTGACCCTTGTCTTGGTCATGTTATTTAACCTCTCTGAGCCAGATCCCTGCAACACCAAGCAGCCCTGTCAATCCAATTCCCTCACATTCACAGCACTGTCAGAACACTGTGACAGGCATCAAGCTACACAGTGCAGGAAGTAGACCATGCTATGTGGACCAAGGGAAAACTCCATCAGCCTTAGTTAGGAGGGTAGCTCTGCATGCTGGGGCCCTAGTTCAAGCCTTGCCACTAGGCAACCAGAGAGTTGCTCATTCACATTCTTATGCAAAGTGCTGGCTCTCTGACTGCTTCCTGTACATGAAGGTGTGGAATGTGGAAGGAGTGGCTGGGACTCACTCCACAGTTTTGTTCTTCTCTTCCTTGGAACAAAGATCCTTGGGGACACAAAGCCCCTTTCCTGTGCCTATTCTTAGAAAGAGAAGAAAGCTGAGGCCCTTCCCTAGGACTGGGGAGAAGGAAACCTCAGGCTGAGGAAGGTGAAGCTGTCTCTAGGAAGGTGAAGATGCCCTTGTGCTGAAGGCACTGAGTTATCCCCACCCCATTCCATTTCTGCAAGGGCTGAAATGCCACTTTTCCTTCACCAAGTGACTGCAGCCTAGGAGGCAGGCAGCAGAGCTGTGAAAATACCTTGCTTCCCAAATGGGGCAACCAGACAATGGCTAGTCAATGAAAAGCTGTGGGCTGCACTGGAGTGCAGCCCACCCAGAGCCCCTGGAGTTGGGCATGGACTAGTCAGTTGGAGGTCACCCCCAGGGAAGGTAAGGCTCAGTGTGCACAGCAGGCTGTTGCCCCGGGGAAAATTTAGGTGTGTGTGTGGGAACCCAGGCTGCCTGTGAGTTCACAGGGAGAAGAGATGGGCAGAGATGGTCACAGAGGCCTGCATGGGGATCATGCGCGCCCCCGTCCGCACTTTCACCCTCAAAGCCAAGGGCTATGCCCAGCCCCCTCCAGTCCTGGGACCACCCTGGCTTGCTAAACTGGTCACCAAACTCCCGGACTACTGTGCCTTGGCTCAGCGGGGTGTGGCCCGAGGACACAGGGAGGGCCCGGGCGCGGGGTGGGGCACATGCGTTAAAGGACAGGGTCCCTCACCTGGCTTCCAGGCTGTCAGAGTCCTTGGCTGAGATCCCCACCGCAGGGGCAAGTGGGCGAGGAAGCGCGTGACCAAGGCGGCCTGGACGGACCACGGCTCTCTCACCTGGACTCCGCGTGTGAGCCAATGGCTGGGCTGGCTGCCTTGGTCAGGTGTCACGCTTCTCTCCGCTGGCCAGTTGCTTGTGCGGGCAGCGGGTAGAAGGGCTCTACCGGCTTTGTCTCTCTGGCTTCGGCTCGGCTCGGCCTTGAGCTGCGTGCGGATTGGTCAGAACTCCTCCTAGGTGAGGGGGGGTCCTGCTTGCCCACTGGGCGGCAGTGAGGAGAGGCGGAACTGAGCAGATGGGGTAGGCGGGTCTGAGGAGCAGTGGTGAGCGGGGCTAAGGATCTGGGTAGGCGGGGCCGAGGTGTTGCAGTGGGCGGGGCTCACAAGGAGGACAAGACCTGCCTCAGAAACTTTGGTGGGTGGGGCTCACAATCTGGGGTAGGCCGGGCGGGGCGGGGCTGCGACATCTCTTGTAGCAAGCAGCTGCCACTCCCTCCTAGGACATTGGAACTGCCACCACCAACCCCAGCTTTCATTAGTTGAAAGGGGTACTGGAGGGCCGCAGCCTGAACTGCAGGAAGTTCCTCAGGCTGATGAGGAAACCCAAGGTCCTGTCTCCAATCTGCTTCCTTTCTTGGACTCTGCTTGCATCAGGATTTAGAGTTCTCGTCCTTCTGGGGTGCCTCCTGCCACAGCCCCCGCACCCATGCATTGCTTCAGGCCTGCCGGCTTCCCCGAGACCCTGCAACCCCCAAGAGCTATGGGCTTCCACTCAACGTCTTGGGTGCTGGTCAAGCAGCACATCTCCTTCTGCCCTGCACACCCTTCTTGGTTCCTGGCTTTCCTGGAGCATTAGACATGTTTTGTCTCTAGCAGGGTAACTAAGGAGGACATGGGATACATAGGGGTTCCATGACAGGGTGGCTGCAGAGATCAGGCCTCCCATACCTGGGTATCATCCCAGATATGTCCCCCTGACTCTGCAAAGAGCATAAGTGACACCTAAGGTCAGTGCCAAGTCAATGAAAAGACCAAAATCCTGTGGGTTTCTGGGTAGTTTCCAGCCCGCTTTTCTCTTCTCCTCAGAATTTCCAGGCTACAGGGCTCTCAATTCACATGGGCACAAGTGATTCCAATCAATTTCCTTGAGGTGACTACCTCCTCTCAGGTTACAAACATACATGCATTTGCAGCCTCCTGTGTTTTCATCAGAGGAATGAATGAAATCCCTTTTGGAAATCTGAAAAATAGTTACTGCCACATAGCAGGCCTCATGGTGCTGACCTGTAATCCCAGCACTCTGGGAGGGTGAGGCAGGAGGATCTCAAATTCAAACCTAGTGTGGGCAGTTTAGGAACCTAGTGAGACAATCTGTCAAAATTTAAAATAATAAATAAAGGGCTAGGGATATAGCACCAAGGGAAATCCCTTGGTAGGGCACTAAAAGGAAAAAAGTGTGTTAAACCTAGTTGTACCAACATGAAAAGAACCCCAAGCGGACTGCTGACTAAAGGAACATTTTGTAGAATGTGCATGAAATTGCCAATTTGTGTATTGTTTATGGATACCTGCAAGGTCAGGAATCCTTTTAAAATATCACAGGATGAGTGCTTTTTAAGTTGATGACAGCTCAAAATAAGGAAGCAAGTAGGGACTGGGTAGGGCTCACTGCAGAATGCTTATGGGCACTGACCCCCAGCACTGGAAAAGACAAAAAGATGTAAAAACAGACAGAGAAGGGGAAGGAAGGCTGAGGAACATCATCAAGAAGTTTGTCTAGTTTACTTATAAATGGATGTGAGATGAATGGCAAAATGTCAACATTTGATTAAAAATGGTGGCTCCATGACTTCTGGATTTTTGCATTTTCTCCCAAAACATGTATTAGAACCAGTGGAGAGTGTTAAGGACACTAAGCCGTGGATCAGCAAACATTTGTTTTTTAGAGACAGGGTCTCACAAGGTAGGTTAGGCAGGTCTTCAACTCATCATGTGGCTCAGGCAAGCGAGAGCTCTGACACAGAGTCAGGTAGAAGCATGTAGGACACCCAAACACTCCCTCTGCTGCTCCACCTTGCAGGATCTGAGCACTGAAGGCAAGCCCAGCTACTTCTTCCTGCTGTGTCCCTCCTCAGCCTGCAGCTGGTTGACTCATGGTGGGCTAGCTTTAAAAAACAGCAGTTAAAGGAAGGCTACGCATTACCTCTTAGTATATGATGAAAGGTGAACATGGAGCTGGTTGACAATAAACTGACAACAAACATCACACTGAGCAAGGAGCATTATTTCATAGAGTATTACTACGTTCTCAGATGGGTACTTACAATTTTCTCAGATGAGCTGAAAGAACTTCCATAACAATTTCCACAGGAAATGTTACATTCATGCTCTATAAAGACTGGTGGGGTTGGTTCATACATGGGTCAAGGTTGGCGGGAACTAAACTGAACAACAACACCTGAAAGTACCATTGTGCTGAGGCAGGAAACCAAGAAAAGTATCTCTCTCCTCTTTTTTCTGGCCTGCAGTAGCTAGCAACCTATGTTTGTAACTTCAATTGCACAGCAGCCCATAATGTTTCGCAGTGGAGCCTAAAATTGGCACAGAGAGTCCTGCCAAGGTCTTCCACTTCTCCTAACCTCTGCTGTTCTTACTTCTATAACCTTACCCACACCAATGCAAAAGTGAACTAGAGAGTAAGAATGGTATAAAAGTGAAAACAAAACCCTGTTTGAGGTTCTCAGGGTGACAGAGCCCCTTGCAGACCCATCAGCAATAAAAGCAGCTTCTTGTTCCTGCTCTGTGTCTGATTGCTGTGTCCTGGATCTTGCTCATTTCTTACTTCAATGCCAAAGACCCCACATTTTCAAGGCACGGCACCAACTCTGAGATACAATGAACAGAGGTATGTATAATCACCTTTTGAAACAGGAGGAAACCGTGAAAAATTCTAGAACTCTTCTCACCACCAGTGTGATGGCTGGTTCATCTCAGTGCCTCACTATTTTCAAAACTCTGATTCAACTCCCACTGCATGGAGGAAGAGAGCAACCCAGGTAACACCCCAGCCTTTTATCCTGAGAAATCTTAGCATAGCCTTCTGAGGTCCCTGAGAACAGTGGGCTCTACCATTCTGAAGCATCAGAGTCACCTAAGGCATGGATTGTGTGGTCCTACTTCAGTGTGGGAAGCCATTAACTGGCATCCATTTTATAATAGTGTCAGCCATTTTCTTAAGTTTCTATTCCCCTGCTGAGCTAAATTTCTGCTCCTTCCACCTTGCCCATTCCCCATAAATCACGTGCTATGCCCCAGGGGTGGGACCTTCCTCCATTGCCTAGCTACCTGCTGACCTCAAGAGCTGAGACTTCCTCATTCCTACACTCCCTATATATACCCAGCACTTCCCCTAAATAAAGGAGACTTGCTCAGAATCCTGTCTTGTCTTCATTTCTCCCGTCTCCTGTCCTTTGTCCCCTCCTTCATTCGCCACTCCTCTCCCAGGTGACCTTTGTTGACTGACCCGCTGGATGGGACACTTCAGAATTCCTCATTCATTAGGTCTGAAGAAGTGCTGTAGATATTTTACATTTCAAATAAGTCCAAATGCTACTGCCAAAGCTTCTGTCAGATAACTATAATTTGGGTTTTTAAAGAATTTTAGTTTTGAGACGTGGTCCAAGATAGCCTTGACCCCACCAGATATGCCAAACTGACCTAGAACTCACTGTGATTCCCTAGGTTGACTCCCACAAGCTGGGATTGCAGGTATGTGTTGCAATGTTGGAATAAACCATACCAGTTATATTTAGTGAAATGTGACAATTATGAGATTTATCTTCAGTGTTTAAAGTTTTATTAGGAAAGTTATGTCCATTCACATATCACCTACAGGTCCTGGCTTGGCAGTGTAAGGGTGGAAGACAGCCTGACTCTCCCAGCCCCACCCTGCTGCCAGCATAGGTGCTATTCTCAGCAGGGAATTCAGCACCAAGGCTGTCATCAGCAAGCACAGAATGTCCTGAAGCAGACAAGGCACGACAAGGAATGGTGCAGTTTTAGGCCATCTGGGAACATCTGGAGACACCAGAAAATTTACACCAGACACTTCAAGGACTTTCCCCACTGAGAGGCAAGACAGCCAGAGAACTGACACCACAGATGTGTATGAACATCTTCCTGCTTAATGTCCCTTGCCTGCTTTCTGTGCCCATAAAAGGCACACACTTCTATCTGTTCCCTACAGATGATCTCCTATCTGCCCACAACCAACCTCAATAAATTCCAGGCCATGTTGCCTCTCCACTAGTCTGGTAGCCTCAGCTGGTCTCTGCCCCTTAGGTCAGTTGTCTCTTCAGAGAGCAGATGGCCCTCAATTCCTCAGATATTTACCTATCTTGCTGGGTACAGCACTCAGGAGGCTGAAGAAGGATTTCTGTGAATTTGAGTTCAGTCAGAGAACATGGTGAATTAAAACTCAGCCCGGTTTTTAAAAAAAAAAAAGCAGGATGCTATCTCAGAAGCAAAAATAAAAGATTTATACTCTGGCCCTTTACAAAAAATGTTTGCTAGCCAGACTTGGATGTGCATGTCCAACACTCAGGAGTGTGAGGCAAGAGCACCCCAGCAAGGTTAAGGCCAGTATGGGCTATGTGATTAGTTCAAGATCTGCATGAATGACTGTGTGAGACCCTGTCTCAAAAAGATAAAAGTTTGTGGACCTCTGTCTTTGAGTCCTAAACATTTTCTGTCAGCCCTAATTCAAATTTAAACCCAATCTGTGCAATTTAGCAACCTACCGAGACCTTCTCTCAAAATTCAAGATAATAAAGGGCTGTGGATACATTCAAATCTAGAAGACTAGGTTTAAATTTTGTGAGAAAATGAAAAAAATCCAGAAGTTATGCAGCCGCCATTTATAATTGACTGTTAAATATTTTTGCGATTTGTCTCGCATCCATTTGTAAGTAAACCAAACAAACAACTTCATGATATTCCTCAGGTTGCCTTCCCCTTCTCTGTCTGTATTTCCCCCTTTTTTGTTTTTTCCAGTGCTGGGGATCAGTGGCCATAAGCATTGTATACTGAGCCCTAACTGGCCCCTACTTCCTTCCTTGTCTTGATCTGTCATGAATTTAATATGCACTCATCCTGTGATATTTAAAAAACTTGCATGTATCCATAGACAATACACAAATCGATGACCTTACGCATGTTTTGCAAATTTTTGTTTTATTTACATGTGTTTTAGGGCTCTCAGTGTTAGTACAACTAGATCTAATGCATATTTTCTTTCTTTCTTTCTTTCTTATTTTCTTTCTTTCTTTCTTTCTTTCTTTCTTTCTTTCTTTCTTTATGTGTGTGGGGTGGGGAGCTCAGCCCACCAGGGGGCAGGGCTGGCTGGATTGTGGTGCTGGGGGATTGAACCGCAGTCCCCGTGCTTTGCTAAGCTTGATTCGAAGTAGGTGCTTTAGACCACTGAACCATCTCACCAGCCCCCACATTTTCTTTTTAATGGACTACTGAATGTTGAACCCAGGGCCTTCCAACGGTGCTATGTCCCTGGCCCTTTATTATTTTAAAGTCTGAAAGTCTCGGTAGGCTGGTAAATTGATCAGTCAGCACCAGGCCAGCTATGCGGTAGTAAATATTCCTTCAAATGTCCATAAGGAATTTCACTTATTGTTCTGGTGAAGATGCAGGAGGTTAAAGATGTATATATGTTGATAAATTGAGAAGAGGTGGTCATCTCAGCAAAACTGATTGGAATCATATCTCACCATGTGCCTTAAGATTTCTGTATCCTGGAAATACTGAGGAACAAAGTAAAAGTGGGCTGAAAATGTACCCAGCAGTCCAGAGGGCTTTGAACCTTTCATTCACTTGCCACATGACCTTAGGTCTCCCTTTGGCTGTCTGGCAGGGTCAGGGTGACACCCAGGTCTGAGTGGCCTTATCTCTCAGCTACCTTGTCATGGAGCCCGTATGACTCCTGTCTCCGCTGCTGTTACCCTGCTGGGAGATGACACACCTCTAAGGCTCCAGGAAAGCCAGGAACCTGGAAGGGGGTGCAGTGGAGATGGAGATGTGCTGCTCACGCAGTACCCAGGAAGGTGAGCAGAAAGCCAAGGCTCCTAAGGTGTGCAGTGTTTTGGGGAACCAGGCTCATTGGGAGCAATACTCATCCTGGAGGCAGCTTCAGCATGTATACCCTGAGAGAAGTGGGGCCTCGAAACGCCATGACATCCAGAGCCTTGAGGTGAGGAGTGGAACCAATTCAAAGGAGAGACTTCGTGTTCTACTGTTGACTCTAGGAATTTCCTGCCCCTCAACCACCGCTCTTCAGCCCCCCTATTCATCTATTCAAAGCGGGGCGGCAGCGGTGGCACTTATAGTGAACCGGGCTGTGGATGCCCAACAGGTACCTGCCAAGGCAAAGCCCCAGGTCTAGGACACATCCTACTTGAATTCCACCTGATACATGAAGTGTGCCCTCTACGCCCTGCCCCGCCCATCCAACAGACCTCGCCCACCAAGACCCGCCCTTCACAAACCCTGCTGTGTGCACACAACAGAGACCCCAGCCCGCCCAACACCCAGCCCACTTCTGCCCCGCCTGCAAATCCCAGCTTCTCAGCTCTGCATCCAGGAGGATCACAGAGTAGGTACGTGTGCCATAGCCAAACCCAGCTGAGACAAGTCAAGTTGAGCCTAAGCCAAAGGCACCACCTCCCCTGCCTCCAGTCCCTGTCCCCTGTGCCATAGAGTTGAACAGAGCCCAGCCATTGGCTCACAGCGCAGAACTCATGTGAGATGGCAGTTGCTGACCAGAAGGCGGACATTGAGGCCGCAATAACGCAGTCACCGGCTCCCTCCTGCTTGCACCCTCGCGGCGGGGACCTCCACAGAGGATCTCAACACTCTAAAGGCAGGCCTGGAGCTTCGCGTGAGAACCCACGTGCGCCACCGCGCACCCAGTCCCATGCAAGGAGGCAACCCCTAGCCATTTCCCTTCCAAGTGTTTGCGGGCTTCTGGCAGCGCCATGACATAGTGGTCTGGGAATTTGGGGCTAATATCACAGGGTCTGGCCGGGGTGGTTCTGGTCTGAAGGCAGCCAGGGCCCTGTCATTCCTTTTGATGGATGGGAAATCAGGGACTCATGGGCAGGAGCACATTTTCCCGGCCCTTGTGACTGGCCCAGATCTTCTCTCAGGGAGCTCACAGGCAGCCTGGGTCCCTCTGAATTAAATTTACTTGAGGGCTGTAGCGCATGCTGTGAATAGGGAGCCCCGCCATCTCTGCCAGCATCCTCTACCTGATCTGAGCCCAGATCCAGGGCCTCTGGATGGGCTGCACTGCACTGCAGCTTTCAGCTTTGCCTTGCATCTCCTCACCCCCTGGCTGCTCTGTTTGGGCATCAGGGTGTTTTCACAGCTCTGCTAGCTGCCTTCCAGCCTGCTGTCACCTGGTGCTGGGAAGGTGGCATCTCAGTGCTTACAGGGACGGAGCTGGGTGAGGATCTCTCAGAGCCCTTGGATCTGAAAGCAGCTTCACCTTCCCAGAGACAGCTTGACCTTCCTCAGCTTGAGGTTTGGTTACCCCAGTCCTGGAATAGAAACAGTCGTTATCCTAGGGTAGTGTCTCAGTTTTCTTCCCTTACTCTATGAAATGGTACAGGGTGGTGTGCTCTGTGTCCGCAAAGTTCTTTGTGCCCTACAAGAGGCAGAACAAAAGTGTAGAGTGAATCCCAGCCACCTCTTCCTCCAACACACCTTCCTATAGAGGAGGCACTTTGCACAAGAATGTTAATAACCAGCTTCCTGTGTGCTGTCCTCCTAACTAAGGCTCATGGAGTTCTCCCTGTGTCCACATAGGGTGGTGCACTGCCTGCATTCTGTAGCTTGATGCCTGTCACAGTGTCCCCACAGCACAGAAGGTGTGAGGAGATGAGGTTGATGTGCCTGCGTGGAGTTGCTGGGATCTGGATCAGAGAAGTAAAACAATGCGACCAGGACAAGGCACACACTACCTGCCCACAACTTTCATGCTTTGTCACCTTCTGGAGTCCTCTTCTAATTTTATTATGGCCACAAACGTGACCAAGAGGTAAGTTCAAGGACTGGGGGTTGAGAAAGAAACAATGAAAAGTGAGATTTACAAATAAAATTATATACAGATATGAGGATACAGGAGAGAGTGTTTACCTCACAGAAAGGGATGGGGAAATGTTTAGGCCAAGTAGTGAAAGGTAAATGAAAAAATAGTGACCTGAGGACTGCAGGGAGACTTTCTGGCAGAAGGATACTGAGGGCTAGCCAATGTCTTCAGCTTGGAATTGTCACCTACAACTCATGAATCCAATAGCCTATTGCTTTTTCCTGGCCAACTAACCAATATCTAAGCAGGAGGCTCAATTATCCGAGAGCACCTAAGGAAGTAGTCTCCCTCTTCAGTATTTCTTTCAGTTTACCTTCTCCTTAGAAGAAGACACAAAAGTGCTTTTTCTCTGATAAGCAAATTAGCTTATTTTTCTCCAACCCTGCATGAAGGTAAGATTGTACCAAATGCTTTTTCAAGCTCAATACATTTCTAGAATTCTTTTCATCAATTGAAGACTCTGGTGTTGGATCAAGTGAAGGTGCTGAAAAAAGCTTTGCCATGCTGGACACATGTACCAGACTTCTCAGCCAAGTAGATTTTTTGTGGTTTATAAAGCAGGAATACCAGCTGGGCATGGTGGTATATGTCTGTAATCCCAGCTGTTTGGAGTGTGAGGCAGGAGTGTTGGCACAAGTTGTAAAGGTCTGTTTGAGCCTGTCTCAAAAGGAAAGAGAGAGAGAGAGAGTGAGAGAGAAAGAGAGAGAGAGAGAGAGAGAGAGAGAGAGAGAGAGATCCTAACTTGTAATACAACCCAAGTGATTTTTAGCTTGTATTTTTACTATATGAAACATAAATGTAGCCAGGAGCAGCGGTCCACATCTATAATCCTAGTCCTGTGGTAGTCAAACTCAGCATCAATGACTTATCAAGAACCTCTTTCAAAATAAATAAAAAAGAGTGATGTTGTAAATTAGTGTGTACTTCATAATTTCAGTCCCCAGTACTTACTCTGTGTGCAGGTGATTTCCCAGGAGAATTCCTCTTTAGGTACAATCACATCATATAGGGCCTTAGTGACACTTTTCTTGGTGAGCTGTTATCTACCTCTTATATTTTGGTTTGGCAGTATCCACTGTTTCAGGATACTATATAGATTACTCCAGAAATGTTCTGCTAATCAAACCTCAATTCAAAAAAGATATATGATGAAAATATATCGTGTTATCAAGAGAACCTGAAATTTTTCCTCTAAATTCAAAATCAAAGAAGAAAGCTGAAATAACATGTAAACCTTCAATAATTTATTACCACTATTAATGTTCAATGATTAAATTTCAAGTACTATAACACCACTTCAAGTACTATAATACCATTTGTTAGAACTGGGAAATGAGATGTGACAGGCCAGGACAGGTCTTCTGAACAGTTCTCAGAGCCTTTCATGTGGACTTCATGCAAAATCTGGAGCAGAGTTTAGATAAGATGATTTGAAAGTGATACCAGCATGGGACTTAAGGAAAAGGGCCTGTCATTTGTAAGTGCTAACATGTAGGGATCCATTGAACTTTAGTTGTGATCTGTTGTACCCTGGGCAGAAAAGGCATCAGGAATGAGGAAAAATAAGAAGACATGAGCGAGGTCAGGTGGTAGCTCATCTGCCTGGTTGGTGAGGCTGCAGAAAAAGAGTAGGGGTATTTATTTATACCTTTGCAAAGTTACAACACACAATGTTGCCCTGCAACTAATAGGCTACAATGTCCACTCAGGATGTTTTTCTCAAGAAGACAGTAGCTGGACTTATTTAAGCAAGGAGAGCACATCTGCCCTCCCACATTTGATCAATTTGCAGCTTCAGTGGCTGTAACGTATGATCTGATTTTGTTTTGTGGTGTGAATGATGGGTATGCCATTGCAATTGGAGCAGGTTGGAGCACTCTTTAGAAGACCTTTTCATTTTTCATACCAGTCTAATATTTTTAATACTTGTATTCTGCAATTTGACCCTGTATAGTTCAATATTCTATAACCATAGAGAGCTGGCAACAGT
>NW_004525169.1:47909-48668 GCF_000260255.1 Octodon degus
TGAGTTTTGTTAGCAGAGATCTCAATCTGAGAGAAAGTCTTATCACAACAACCAATCTTTGTTTCACATTTTGGAAGACCTATATATCTGAAATTATGAATATATTTAACACACCATGAGATGAACAGTAATTACCATAAACATGTTGAAACATATTTTTCATATTTTATTACAGTGTCTATGGGGTCCACAGCATCTCATTACATAGATTGGGCTCATAGTGATTCTCCTGTGTTCAGCCTCCCAAGAGCTGGGATTATAGGCAAATGTCACCACACCCAGTTTCAAGTACTGTCTCAATGCACCCCAGGATAGGGGCTGACATGGTAGAGAAACTTGTTTCTTAATTCAGTTTGGTACCAAGAGCAGCTTTTATGAGAAAAATCTTTCAATTTTTTTCTGAACATTTATCTTTTATTTATTTATTTTTGTTATTTAAGACAGGGTCTACAGGTACGGGGCCCACCCTCAGGCCTGGGGATCAAACTCTCAGACTCTGTGTCTACCTAAGCAGACACTTTAACCCACTGAACTATTTGCTTGACCCTGAACAATTACCTTTTAATCAATGTCCAAATTGTTGAGTGTGTCTTCCAAGAAACTCTGGAAAGGGGGATAACCTGCTCGGGACCCCCTCCTATCCTTCTCTGAGGCAGGATCTTTCTTTCCCTCAATAAGTATATTCTGCTCATAAAAAGAAAGAAAGAAAGAAAGAAAGAAAGAAAGAAAGAAAGAAAGAAAGAAAGAAAGAAAGAAACT
>NW_004525169.1:71634-82446 GCF_000260255.1 Octodon degus
TTAAATGATATCAATTTATAGGCCTTTAAATGTTCACATTCCTTTTCATAAAATGGAGACCATGAACTGTCATCTGTGCACTAGATTGGAGAATGAAAACATGGACCTGCTTACACACACCCATGAGGGGTGGTGGCATTTATCCTTAGGTTGGGTGCAGCTCCTCTAGTAGGCCATGGCACAGTCACAGGGCAACCGTGCACTGAGCCAGAGACATCTGTCTCTCTCAGATTGTCGAAAGTTCAAAGACATTATCCAGTCTGTTCTGGGTGAGAAGTTGCAGTATAAGGAAGAAAATCTGGTTGAGAAGATGAGCCTGGCAGAAAATCTGAGGTAAGGATCTCTGTGCATTGCAGACAGGGTGGAAGGTGTGTGAATGTCTGTGTGTGCCCACCCGGATGAGGGAACCAAGAGCTAGCCTGGTCCACAGAGAGGCAGAAGGCCACATGGAAGCTATACAGCTGACAATGAGCTAGGAAAACTTTAGGGAACAAAACCCTTGGTAGAGTATGCAATAAATTTTGATGAAAATTCTCATGCATATTTCTGAAATTTTATTGAACTTTATTAGTATAAAGTTAGTTTAAAGTGAACAATTAAGAGACTATTGCTTTGCACAACTTTAATATTGAGGAATTGCTTCCTCATTTACAAGACTGCATGTTCTTGTGTTGACGTGTGCCCATGTGTCACTTTTTATTCAGAAAGGCTGTTTCTTCCTGACTCATAAGTCTTTTTCTTTCATTTCATCTGATTTTCTTAAGCAGCATTTATACAAAGAAGTCCTTTTTACCAAAATCTCCTGAATTCATTTTTTTATTGTAAGTTCTGCTTAGGGCATTGTGTGTAAGGAGTAACACCTAATCAGAAAGTTCTCCTGAATGTTCTTTATTATCTTTAGTGTTGGAGACATTTCTGTTGCTTCACTGCACAAATGCACTGTTTCTCTAACAACAAAGAGATATTTTCAGCCAATGCAGCCCTGAAGAGTCATCTTGGGAAGACTCATGGAGATGTTTGATTTTGGTTAGAGTAGGGGAAATGAGGAGAATGTTGAGGAATCCTTCAGAAACAGTTTCTGACACAGAGGACAGCTGTCTTTATCTTTCTTTTCCTTTGCCGTAGGTAGGCCAGTAAATCTGAATTCTGTTTTAGGGCTGCTTAAATATTGTCTCATAAAATGTGTGTCAATAATCATATGACCATGTTTGGGTTTTGATTTCTATCTGTTTCAACAAGGAACGCAGTTTCCACATTCAAGATCAAGAACAGAAGTTGTCCTTGTTTCATCAGAAATTACATCAAGGAAGACATGCTTCATTTCTCCTGTTTCAACATCTCAAGGATCTCCTCACCTGGGATGACACGAATACCATCCAGGGTCATGACTTCCATGAGCTTCTGATTGTTGGCCTCAGAGTCACAGAGAACCTTGTGCAAATGCTCAGTACAGGTTAGGTATTCACAGGCTTTGTTTAACATGAGGAATTTCCAGGTCCACAATTCGCAAGATGGTGCCTTCACAGAGGGTGCTTTAGTTTCTAGAGTCCATCTGTGTCATTTCTTCTCCTCGCATGTGGTCTTTTGCTAAAGTGTGAACATCCATCAAGAGTAAAATTGCAAGGGCCAGTCAGATAGCTCAGCAAATTAAAGTGCCTCCTTAAGCAGACGCAGTGGCCTGTGTTTCAATCTTTGGCCTTTGGTGCCTGCCCTGAACCCAGTTTGCACTGAGATGGAGACTTAGTCTAGGCATGGTGGTGTACACCTGTAATCCCAGTTCTTTGTGGGTTGAAAAACAGAAAGGATGAGTATACATCCAATCTGTGTTGTGAGGCTCTGTAGATCCTGATATATATATATATGGAATAGGAATACAGTAATGTCAGTGATCCTTAGAGGCAGTGCTGTAGAATTCTTCTGATTTTCTGTCTCCAATTCTTAAAGAAATATGTCTCTTTGTACCACCAGTGATGTGTTTGGCCAATATTGTTTCACATTGTGTCACTTGTTATAAGTTATAGGTTGGAGCCAAAAGAAATAATGAGAAGTCCTGATGAATATAATTTTCGAGGTCTTACTGATAGTAATCTCTCTCCATGTGATTCCAGAGCCTCAGAAGCACTTCACATTTATTGAGGGCTAAATGCAGGCTAAGGAATGTGTATAATTACTTAAGTGAACACAAACTATTATCTCTATTGACTTCTATCATTTGTCCAACACTAGATCCACACAAATGTTAGCTGATAACATCAGAAGCAAGGGATGGAAGAACAGGGCTCCTGCAGGAGTGGCTGCTATCTGCACCCTTGAATCCCAGCTTGCCAGGCATTTACATGTGACAGACAGTAGCTCTCTACAGGCTCTGTCTATTTTTCCCTGCTCTCTTGGGACATTAGGCTTTTGTCTCGAATCTATATTTCTATGGCTTATCTTTCAGTCATTTCAACAATGATTACACAGGACTTAAATCCAGTTACTAAAATCCAACTGAATTGTTGTTTATCATGAGTTCTACTTTGGGCATTGTGTCCAAGAATTGATGTCCCAAATGAAAGTTCAGCCGAATATTCTTTGTTGATTTTAGTTTCTGAGATGTTTGCCTTTTGTACTCTAGGTCTATGATTGAGTCTAGGTTTACTTTAGAGACAAACTGCTAGGACTATTTCTGGATTGATTTCTTGGACTCATGGATATTTAGTGCTTGTACCACTTCTTGTTAAAAGGATTTTTCCCCCACTGCTTGTCCCTAGGGCTGGCTTTAGCTGCCTGGTTGAGTCTGTTTCTGGGCTCTGTTGGGATCTATTGAGTTGTTTGCATACTCTCTCACTGAGGGATTACTGTGCTATATGGTAAGTGTTGAATTTATGTGATGTCAGTCTTATGGTTTTGATGTGTTAGTATTTGGCTTATTCCCCTGGGTCTTTTCACTTTCCACATAAGCCTGAAAATCCGTATTTTGTCTTCCACAGAATCTGTTGGTCCTTTTTTGGAATTGCATTGAATTGGTAAACTGAGTCAAAACAACTGGATATATTGGCAGCATTGGTACTTTTTCCTCTATGTGCATTATATCTCCATTCATACGCCTGATCATGGAGTTGCTATTGTCATACATGAGGTATTTTTTTAGTTGTATGCTATAAATGTTTTGGGTTTTAAATTCCAAGTATTCTCTGTTGGTATATAAGAAGCAATTATTTATTTGGCAAGTACCATTGGTTCTCACTTTACATTGCTGATTTTTTCCAGAATATTTTTTGATACTTTTTTGATTATTAAAAAGATATTCATATTATCTGGAAAGAAAAAAACATGTATGCAGTCCTTTTGATTTTTTCTTCCTTTACATCCCCTTCAGTGATATTGGGTGATATAATCTCTCAAATGGAGTGTAATATTCAGACTCACAGATGAACATGGACATCCTTACTGAGCTCCTGCCATTGGTGTGAAAAAAATCTGAGTTTTCTCAAGTTGGCAGGACATCAGCCATCCATTTTGAAGAACACTCTGTGTAGACGTCAAACATGAGGCCTTCCTTGTACCTCAGCCTGCCAAATACTGGTATTATAGGCAGGTGCCACCATGCCTAACTCAAAGGTAGTCTTTCTTATACAGATCAGGTTCTGTGTATTTCTAGGTGGAGATTTTTCAGGAGGACTATTTTGGATTTTGCTTACAACATGCATATTCACATGATTAACATATTATCTCTTGGTCTAATGATATGATTCATCAAACAATGATCGCATGGCAAACCATCTTTGTGTGAATAGAAGAAATTACATTTCTTTGACTTGTATATTGATTAATACATATTTGTCCTATTAATTTGATAAAATGTTGTTAAAACTTGTTTTGCAGACCCAGAGATTGAACTCAGTCCCTTGCACTTGCCAGGCAAGTGCTCCACCTATTGAGCTATCTCCCCAACCCCTCACATTTTTATTTTAAATTCATAAAAATTAATTATTTTTTTTCAGACATGGTCTTACAATTCAGCTGTCTGCTGTTTTACTTACATTTTAGCAAAGGTTGGTCTCAAAACCACAACCATCCTCCTGCCTCAACTTTCTGAATGTTGGCATTATAGGTGTTGGCCAATACCCCCAGCCAACTAATGCTTTTTATAAATATTTGAATTTTTTAATTAAATATATTTGCTCATAGAACTTTGTTTTTCTGAGACATTATCTATTTGTAGAATTATAGTTCTGCTTGCCTCATAGAATAAATTCAGACTTTGTGAATGAACATATTGGGATGTGGCTGTAGAGAACTGGTGATACTTGTTCCTGTAATGCTTTGAAGAATTCTCTTCATTCTGTTGATGTATCTGGCCAAATGATTTTTGGTCTTGGACATTATGCAAACTGATATAATTTCTTTAATAAGTGTAGACCTATTCTCAGAATATTTTTGTGAGAACTTTGATAAATTTGTCTTTAAAGTTATTTGTCTATTCCAAGTTAGGGATACGTAGGTTTTGACAACATGTTTTTGTTATTCTTTTAGTATGCAAGAATCCATACTGATGGTATCTCCTTTTAAACTTCTTTTCCAGTTAGCTGTGCTCTGGTGATTTCTTGCATAGAGGATCTGCCAGTGTTTGTCTAGTGCATGTTGCATTCTCCAAATGTAATTTTGATATCATCTGTTTCTCTTTGTGGTTATGTCCATATTTGCATCCAGTATTTTGACGTATGTAGCGTGCATGCACATTTAGGAAACGACACCTCCATGAAATATTGAGCCTGTCAGGATTTAAAATCTGTTATTATAATGGACAATTTATGTTCCTTTGAAGCTTACTTTGCTTGACTTCAACATAGCTCTCTAGCATTCTCTTCATTGGGTGTAAATTTGTATGTTATTCTGCATCTCTGATTTCATGTGAGTTCTTCCAGACTCCAAAGATTATTTTGTCATGAACTGTGAACACACTTGACTTTTAGTTAGAGTACTGAAACCACTGGCCTTGGAGGTTTTCATTGATATACATGGATAAATATCTACCATCTTAACTACTGCTTCATACTCATTCATTTTCATTCTGTTTTTTTTTCACTACCTTTTTATGATTTTCTGCCTTAAAATATGTTTATCTATTGATTGTATATCTGTATTATTTATTTCTTAAAATAATTTTATTGAGGAACAAATAGCACTGAGACAGTTCCAAAACAAATTACTGGCACGGTTTCAATAATTAATACATTGAACATTGTTGACTTAGTGGTTATTCATTGTACAAGATGCACCCATGATCTTAGGTCCACAAAAACTTTTAGAAAACAATCTCTCTATTCATTGAATTAAGAGAATGCAGCTGTATAGCTGTGCTATCTATTTTGAATATACAGATACAAAATGGTCATTCATTTGTATCCCCTTTTGTTTAGTTTTGTCAGAGAAGGGTATTCCATTGTCATTTAAACATTGTAAGTATGTGAATTCAGCAAAATATTCCAATATAGTCCAGTAGTCCATAATAGTAGTGTGTTTTCCATAAGACTGGCAATGTCAGAAGTTGTTGACTTGAGCCTTTTATAGCTCAGCATATTTTTATTATTTCTTTAAAAAACTGTTTTGTTAGTTTTGTTGTATTCTTAAGGGATGACTGACATTTCTTTCTTTTATGACTGACAATTCTGAATTTGATTTCAGAGAACCTTGAAAATGAAGAGTCTAAAATAGAATATGAATTGCTGATCTACAGGTAGTCCAAAGTACCCATATATTTTACACTGCAATATAGAAAATGCTGTCAGTGTGACAACACACTCTCACCCAATGAAGTACCTCTTTTTTATTTTATTTATTTATTTTTTTTTTGCAGAACCGGGAATTGAACTCAGACCCTTGCACTTGCTAGGGAAGCACTTAGTCCTCTGAGTCATCTCCCCAGCCCCTGAAGTCCCTCTTTTAAGGATGTGCCCATTGTCCTTGAAATACTTGTCTGCAAATGAGTGCGGCCAATCACCTCACAGATATAGGAATACCACAGAATCTACACTCCTGTGTCCTATGGTTGAGTTTAGGATGTGACATATGTCTGGTTATATGAGGAGGACATAGCATATCTTCAGGATTATATAACACGAAACCTGAGCAGACTGAAAACAATCTGCCATATAAAGATCTACATAGATTCTTCCTATATACAAGGTCTCTTGGATTCTGCAGTTTCTCAGAATTTTGACCTTATTCTAAAATCAGCACTGTAGGCAGGGTAGAGTCACTGCTGTACTTTTTGTTTGCCCTGGTATCATTGTTGTTTCCTGCAGCACGCTTCAACTCCTTTTACATCAGCTCATCTTTCAGTCATTGCACTGTGCATTTGCTCCCTACCCTGACATCAGGCTGGAGGCTTCTGCACAATGATTTCCCTGCTGTTTGTAAGTGGTGCCCCTTTGTTGACAGGACTACTGCTCTGCACCTGTGGGAGTTCCCTCTGGGACTATTGTACTGTATCCTTCTTGGTCTAACTGTATTCTTTATGTTACCAGGATGAAAAATAAGGGTGCAAAAAATGATAAAGTTGAACCAATCCTCGAGGCCTCATGGGGAGACCCCATGTCCTCCTCCCATTGCTGTGACAAGTGGAACATCCAGGAGCCTCTAGGTGATCTGACTGATGTTCACAAATTATTATTTTCTCTGAGTGAAACTTGTGAGACCTCCCTTGTGAAGTGAATTGCTCTCCTCGAGTCTTATTTCTTTCCAAAACAAAAGTCAAGATACAAAACATGGGATCACACAGAGTAGTGAGGCTGAAGAGTTTGTAGCTGGTTTTCCCCTGTGCTGCCTCTGCCTGACAGATCTGCACAAGCTCAGTCTCTCAGGGCTGGATCTCTGATCTCCCCTGCATAGGACTTGCAAGAGTAGAACCAATATTGTGTACTTTCAACAATATTGCCTGTCCCAAAATGATTTTCCTATTGATTTTATCATTAGAGATATTATTATCAGTGTTCCGCACATCTGTGCCACCAGCTCTTTGTCTTCTAAGTTGTATCATCTCTTCCAAGTTGACACTTTGTAGTAGAATTTAAACACATTTTGACTGAGCCTGACTTTAATCTGAAAGGCATATTGTGAGACTTACTAGTCTTTTATGTTTTTTTTTCTTTTTTAGACAGAATCTCCCAGGATAGTTTAGGCAGGCTCTGGACCATTATGGTGATCTTCTTCGTCTGGAATTCACATTGATGTTTCCATCTGAACCTTTTGAGTACTATGATTTCAGGGGTTTGAAACTTTGCCCTGGGAGACCTAACATTTTCAGCTGTTGAATGCAAAGTATTCTCTGAGTATTACTAAAGGTCTTTTATTGAGGTTCCAGTGAGACAATCTGTCAGTTTATTCTCAGTGAATTATCACTACTTTATAAGTAAGAATCAACATATCTAATGGACTTTTTTTTTTTTGCGGAACTGAGGATTGAACTCAGGTCCTTGCACTTGCCAGGGAAGTGCTTATTCCACTGAGCCATCTCCCCGACCTCTTACATATCTAATGGAACTATAGACATTTTTCTATAAAGCATTGGATTATATTGAATGATTGTTACATTCACTACAAATTCCATAGTGGTATTTACTGAATAGATTAAGGAGTGCTGGCCGTTGATAAGCAAAGCAAGCCATCTAATACTTTTAGTAGGAAGCAGCAGACTTCCTATGATAGTGTCCTCTCCTCATACCAAGATGCCCTGTATCGCTGTGTCTGACTTGGCTCAGTGTGTGCACTGGATTGGATGAATTCCTGTGGTGATGCTCTGTGTCTGTATATATTTGCAGATCCTCAGGAAGCTGGGAATGAAGACAAGGAAGCAGAGCGCATGGTGCCCAGGTGAATCTGAACATCACAGGCTGTGAATACAAAGGGGACTCCTGGAGATCTCAGGTCCCAGGAATACCAGACACTGCTCTATATTAGATTGCCACAAAGGAATGGTGTTTGTTTGTTTGGTACTTCTTTGATGGGTTAGAACCAATTTTTCTGTATTGTTATGTAGAGGCCTTGGCACATGAGAAACTTTATAAGGTGAGACCTCCTAGTAATGTGGCACCCAATGATGTAGGGTTGTAGCCAGGGATCCTTCTCATTGTGCTCCTGCAGCACTGCATCCTGCTTGGGGTGCAGAATCTCCTCTCATCTGCAAGTCACCAGCCCCAGGCATGGAGCACCTGCTGCTCTCTTGCCCATCCTCTGTCCTGCTCTTACTGCCATCACAGTCATACACTGTTGTACTCAGACATGATCATGTCCTTTCTCTTTGAAGTAATGGCTGCTCTTTTGTGGTTGTCTCCAACTCAATCTTCCTCTTTAAACCAGGGATTTGTACTGTCCAATCTTTTATTATTTATCTCTTGTTTGCCCTACAGGGATCTTCCAAAGCCTGAGGATGAAAATAATGTGCTGCAGGACAAAATAAACAGCAACTTGTTGGATGTTTCCCAATGTCAGGCATGGTGTGATTCCCACCAGCCTGGGAAGATTCTGGCATCCATGAAAGAGGAGGATGTGGCTCCCTACAATCTGAATGTGACAAGTGAGTCAGCTACTGCAAAGAGAATAACGGTCTGGATCGTCTCCTCCATTGTCTCTATGCCCTTTATTCTCATCCTTCTATGTGGGTAAGGACTTTTCTCTGCTGACTGTCTTAATAGTCCCATCTTGGCTTCAGTCAAATTAACCAGCAGGGTTGGAAGCACTAAAGTGCAGTTTACCAGGCAGCTGGTGATCTTCTTAATCTGAGGCTGTGGTTCTCCATGAATTTCCTCCAAACAACAGGGCTTGTGCATCTATTGCCTGCATCTGGGACTTCAGAAGGCCAGGATCAGAAGCTTCACTCTGACTCCCACCACCTTGTCCATTTGCATAGGATCCTGTGCCCTATGGAGAGCCAGAGAGTCTTGCCCTTGACAGAGTTCCTATTCTTCCCCTCAGTCTATCCTTAGTGCTTGTTAATATATGAAAAATATAAAGAACATTCTGCATAGGGCAAATTAAACAAGAATGGAGTGTAGTTAGGAAAACTCCCTATGCTCTCAGGGAAAATGTGTGATGAACAAATGTCCAGTTCTGAGCACCTGTGCTGAGGAACACATATTACTCTTCCTCATTTGATATTTTTATGTGCATAAATGGCAAGCATTTTGCTTGTTAACTTTTTCCCCAGATATTCTGTTCTTTTCTTTTTTGGTTTTAATTAGACAGTGCTTGAGATTAAACTCAAGGTCTCCACTGCTTCGCTGGTGATACACAATTGTTGAACAACATAAAATCAACTATTTTTCCTTTCCTTTTCTCTTTGCATGTTACAGTTGGAATATACTGCTGCTCTGTCTTCTAGCTTCCAATTTCTTTTCATTGGTATATCTAGTGTATTGTGAGCCCGTCTAGGCTTTACGTACTAGTGTGATGATATCTATATTCATTATATTGCCTTTAAATTCTCTGTCACCCTATCTAGCCTTTATCCACTTTTCCTATTGGAAGTGTTACCATATTATCATGACATTTTCAACTTTTTGGTATGCTGACTCTAAACTCTGGTTCGTCCTTCATCAATATCTGCCCTTACTGTCGTAGGAAGTTTTCAATTTTTTTCTCAAAATCCATAATTATTAATTGGATGGCATGATATGAAATAAATCTTGTATTCAGGGAAATTTTTGTATGTTTGTCTGGTTTGAAGCCATGTCTTCTGTAGACTGCAGGTAAATTACCATAAACTAAAACTCCTCAACTATTTTTATTTTTTATGTGTTCTAATGCATTATTTTCTTGTACGAGTTCAACTGCTAAGCTTGTGTCTATCATTCCTTCAGTTTTCATTCTTTATGATATTAGATTTCTATTGCCTATGAGTAGGTGTGGAAGGAAAGAAAGCATTACACAGTACTAGGATGTATACCTTGGATTTAGTGAGTGTATCATCTGGGCTCTCAGCTATGATCAGGCTTTGAAGTGTCCCAGCCATTATTCCAATTTGTTTGCACCATTCTGCATCATCAGTGGACCACAGTCACATATTTGCTAAGAGTGCCGAGCTAGTTGAAAAAGATTCCTCACCTGGTTCATCCAGAGAAATATTGTCCTCATACTCTTGCAACAGGTCCCACATAGGTATCTTCGTTAGCTACTCAGGGAGCTATTATATTACTACAGGAAATGTGCATGCATTCAATGACTGAGTGAATATTTGGAATTCTGTTTACTGAAAATCAGGACAATGACAACAATGAAAAAGTTCAGAAATCTCTGGCCTTCAGGTAATAATCATTGAGATTCTTAAATGGGTTGAGAAATGTGTGTCCAATATCACTACGGATGAAAACAAAAGATCACTTGCACCCACATATTTCATCAGCAAAGTTAAACAAAATGCCTGGTGTGGTTACATGCTCTGAGTCGGTGAAGAAGTAGCACTTTGCACAAGACATCCATTTGCCTTCACATCTACCTCTATGTACCTCAGTAGAACCAATCTTTTTTCAAATGGTAAACATACAGTATGTATTCTCTTCTATTTATAGATAATTTTGGGACAAGATGCATGTCTTGTTCTGTATGGGGCACTTGAGTGTGTTTGTAGTTTTCACACCCTTGAACACAACAAGCAAATGACACCCATTGTGTCATAATATGCACAAAAATTGTCTAGAATTTACTAGATATCTTGGATTCTACAATAACCTAGGAGCACTGAATGTTTTGCCGAATAAAAACTCGACACATTTTAAAGAAAATGCAGAGCAACACATTTGGTTTTAGGTGTGTCATCTGGTCATGGTTGGG
>NW_004525170.1:0-1240 GCF_000260255.1 Octodon degus
ATAAAAATACCACATCTTTATAACCATTCCTCATGTGATGGGCATTTTGTTGTTTCCAGATTTGACTATCACAAATAGTGCTGCTATAAACATAGGTACACATATATCACTATGATATGACGTTTTCAGTTCCTTCGGAAAAATTCCCAGTAGGGAGACAGCTGGCTTCAATGGGATTTACAGTCCTAGTTTCTTAAGAAGTCTCCACACTGATTTCCATAATGATTGAACCAGTCTACAAACCCACGAGCAATGGAGAAGGGTTTCTTTTTCCCCAAAACCTCTCCAACATTTGTTGTTGGTTAATTTCTTTATGATAACCATTCTTTGTGGGGTGAGATGGCATCTCAGTGTTGTTCTGATTTGCATTTCACTGATAGCTACTTATGTGGAGCATTTTTTCCTATATTTATTCACTTCTATAATTTCATTCTCTGAGAAGTATGTGCACATCTTGGATGCCAAAATCTTGATTCGGTCTATAAATTTAGGGGCCCTAAAGCTTTTTAGCTCTTTATAAATTCTAGAGAGCAGAACTTTGTCTGAGTTCTTATTTGTCAAGATTTTTTCAAAATTTGTGGGTTGTCTTTTCACTTTGCTGGTAATTTCTTTTAATGTGAAAAAACTCAATTAGAGTAGGTCCCAGTTATCAATTCTTTCAAATGATAACCATTGGATTTGATTATTGTTCATGAACACTTTTCCAACCCCTATGTCTTCAAGAGTTCCTCCTACTTTCTCTTCCAGGAGATTTACTGTTTCTATTTTAATGTTTAGACCTTTAATCCATTTTGATGTTAGCTTAGTGCATGGTGATAGACATGGGTCAAGTTTCAGTTTTCAGTAGAGAGTCAGTTTTTCCAACACTATTTGTTTCTTTTTTTCATAATTTTATGGAGAAACAAATAGCAATGAGACAACTTCAAACCAAATTTGTAGGACAGTTTCAATAATTAACACATTGTATACATTCTTCCTAGTGGATAATTGCTGTACAAGATGCGGACATGATATCCTATTTACAAGCACTATTAGAAGAAATCCCTCTCTTCATTAAAAGAATGTAACTATATATCTATCCTAACCATTTTGAATACACAGATACAAAATATTCATCTGTATCCCTTTTTTTTGTTAAGTTCCATTATTTGAATATTAAAGGTGTGTTAACTCAGCAAAATATTCTAAAAGAGTCCAGTAGTCCATAATAGTATTGGGTCTTCCGCTTCACTGACAATGT
>NW_004525170.1:2529-4009 GCF_000260255.1 Octodon degus
TTCAAGTGGCATACACTTCCATATAAAGGCTTTAAGTTTATCATTCTTTATAGCTGAGCAATACTCCACTGTGTAAAAATACCACATCTTTTTCAACCATTCCTCAGGTTATGGGCATCTTGGTTGTTTCCAAGATTTGGTTATCACAAATTTTTCCAGCACCATTTGTTTAAAAGGCTATCTTTCTTCCAGTAAGTGTGTTTGGCCCCTTTGTCGAAAATCAAGTGGCTGGTGTTTTCATAGAGGCCTCTGCATCTTCTAACCTATTCCATTGATCCTCCGGTCTATTTTGTTGCCAATACCATGTTGATTTTTATCACAGTAGCTTTGTAGCATAATTTCAAGTCAGGAATTGTAATGCCTCCTGCCTTGTGCTTGTTGGCTAGGATTGCCTTTGCTCTTCTTCGTTTTTTCTGGTTCGAAATAGATTTTAGGAATGATTTTTCTCATTCTGTGAGGTCTGTTGGTCATAGTTTGATAGGGTTTGTATTAAATCTGTACAATAATTTTGGAAATATGGCTATTTTCATGATGTTGCTTCTTCCTATCCAGGAGCAGGGAAAATATTTCCATTTTCTGAAATCCTCTATGATCTCTTTTTTCAGACTACTGTAATTGTCCATGAAATGATCTTTGACTTCTTTGGTTAAGCGAATTACAATGTATTTCATTTTCCATGGTGTTATTGTAAAAGATATTGTTTCTCTAATTTCCTTTTCAGTGTGTTTGTTCTTTGTGTTGAGGAATGCTACTGACATTTGAGTATTAACTTTGTATCCTGCTGTGCTATTGAATTTGTGTATCAATTCTAGTGGCTTCTTAGTGAAACTTTTTGGGTCTTCCAATTAAAGTATCATATTATCTTCAAATAATGATAGTTTAACTTGTTCTTTACTGGTTCTTATTCATTTATTTCTCCCTTTTGTCTAATGGTTCTAGCTAATGATTCCAAAACTATATTGAATTGTAGGGAAGATAGAGGATATTTTTGTCTTGTACCAGATATGAGAGTAAAAGATTTCAGTTTTTGCCCATTTAGAATTATATTAGCTGTTAGGTTGTCATAGATGGCTTTTATCAAATTGAAGGAGAGGCCATCTATTCCAATTTTTTGTAGGAATTTGAACATGAATGAATGTTGGACTTTGTCAAAAGCATTTTCTCCATCAATTGAAATGATCATGTGGTTCTTAGATTTCCCTCTATTCATAGTTTATTACATTTATAAATTTTCAAATATTGAGCCATCCTTGCATCCCTGGGATGAATCCTACCTGGTCATGGGGTATGATATTCTTGATGATTTGCTGTATTCTATTTGCTAGGATTTTATTGAGGATTTTTGCACCTATGTTCATGAAGGAGATTGGCCTGTATTTCTCTTTTTTAGTTTTGTCTTTCCCTTGTTTTTGAATCAGTATAATACTTGTCTTGAGGAATGATTTTGGGAGGAATGCTTCCTTTCCAATTTCATTGAAGA
>NW_004525170.1:4616-9174 GCF_000260255.1 Octodon degus
TCTTGGGGCAGCTTCTGGAGTTTGTGATTGATTATTGTAGGTGTGGATGCTGCACCTGCCCTGGGGCAGGTAATTTGCTTTACAATGTGAGGAAGAAAGAGAAGCTAGCTGCTTGAGCTGCTGATAGCCCTCCCTGGTGCTCTTGCTCTTTGCCACCACCATGAAAGGTTGCTTTCTGCCATGTGCTGCTCTGTGTTGGACCCAGCTGAGTACGGACTGTAACCACCAGTAACTGTGAGCTAAATAAACGTTTCCTTCCTTCATTTTAAGTGTCAGCAATTTGTCCCAGCAACGAGTAAAAAGTAACTAAGACAGGGTGTTTATTTGTCCCCATTCTGTTTTCCTAATGTGTGAGTTCACAGCTATGAGTATTCTTCTGAGAACTGCTTTCATTGCATTCCATAAATTCTGATAATTTGTGCTTGAATTTTCATTGAATTGTAGATATTGTTGAATTTCTTTTTTAATATCATCTGTTAACCTTTGATTGCTGAGTAGGATTTTTTTTTTTTTTAAGTTCCATGTTTTTAAGGTTTTTTTCTGGTTTCTTTTGTCATTTATTTCCAGTATCATTGCACTGTTTTCAGATAATCTGCATGGGATAATTTCTGTTTTCTTGCATATACCTAAGCATGAGGTATGGACTTTTATGTGGTCTATTTTAGAAAATGACCCATGTGTGCTGATAAGAATGTGTATTCAGCTGTGGTTGGGTGGAACACTGTATATGACCACCAATTCCATTTGTTTCTATCTCTGGTTCATTTCTGCTAGTTCTTTGCTAATTTTTTTTTCTGTTTGACCTATCTTTTTGTGATAAGGGGGCATTAAGGTCCCTTCTTAATTTTGTGGTCTTGGATATTAGATTTTTCATGTCATTAAGATTTATTATATAGTTGAGTACTCTTGTGTTTGGTGCATATTTATGAGTGTTACCTCTTCCTCTTGAATTTTTCCCCTAATCAGTATATAATGGCCTTCATTTCATTTGATCATTCTTGATTTGAAGTAGAGACTGTCTGAAAACAAGATTGCTACTCCTGCTTTTTTCGAGAGGTACGAGGGCATGTAGTATTATTTTCCATCCTTTGACTTTAAACCTACAAGTGCCATTTTGAGCTAAGTGTGTTTCTTATATACAACATATTTTTGGATTTTGTTACCTAATCCACTGTGCCAGTCTATTTCTCTTAAATGATGAATTGAGTCCATTTACATTGATGGTTATAGTTGAGATGTATTTACTTATGATTGACATGTTATTTACCTGCTGTTGTTTCTCCATTTTGTCCTGTGTTTAATTGTTTGCCCTATATAGTGGGTTCCTTCTGTTCTTGATCATGGAGTTCTCATCATTTTGGTCCCTCTCTAGAGCATCTATCAGTAGCCTTTGTAGGGTTGGCTTTGAAATCATGCAATTCTTTAGTTGTTCATTGTCATGAAAGCATTTCACTTCTCCATCAAACTTGAGACACAGTTTTGCAGGATACAATAGTCTGGGATGGAGTTTGTTTTCATAGAGAACTTGAAGTACTCTGCTCCGTGCTCTTCTTGCCTTCACTGTTTGTGAAGAGAAGTTGGCCATAATTCTGATGGGCTTTCCTTTGAATGTGATATGCTTCTTTTCTCCAGAGACTTTCAGTATATTATTCTCATTCTGCATTTTTGAAATCTTGTCTATTACATGTCTTGGTGTGTTTTTAATTGGGTTGAAGTTATTTTTTTATTCTGTATGCTTCGGTTACCTGAATATGAGATTGTTTCCTAATATTTGGGAGGTTTTCTGCTATTACTTCTCCCCATATTGTTTTTATTTCATTTGTATTGACTCCTTCTTTCTCATTGATGCCTATTAGTTTCACATTGTTCATCTTTACATCATCTTGCAGGTGATGGATTATTTTTTCCTGCATCCTAGTTGTTTTTAAGAGATTCTTTCTTATTTTTTCACTAGCTGCACCAGCGTCTTCAAGATCTGAAACTCTATCTTCACACTCACTGAAATGGTTTTCCCGGCTTGTGATTGCGATTTTAAGTTCCTCTATATCTATTTGACTCTGCTTCATGTGATCTATTTTCTTCCTGAATTGCTCATTCAAGGAATCCATCATATTTCTAATCTCTTCTTTTTTATCAATGTCTTATTTGTAAGCGGTTATTAATTCTTTTACTGCAGAATTTTTTTTTTTTGATTGACTTTGCTTCATAAGTTTCTGTATTTGATTCTTTACTCCAGGTGATATGAATTTGGAGATTTCTTTTTTTATTTCAGAATTAATTCTTCTCTGAGTTCCTCTCAAGCTTTCTGCTATGGTTTCTTTACTAGCAATGCTGTTAATTCATACATTTCAGTTGAGCTATTGTCTTCTGCACTTGCTCTGGTTGGACTTTGTGTTTCCCCAAATGTTTCTGTATTAGATTCTTTACTTCAGATTCTATGATTTCAGAGATTTCTTTTTTCATTTCAGGAATTAATTCTGCTCTGAATTCCTTTATAACTTTCTGCTGTTGTTTATTTACTTCTGATGCTGTTATTTCATTTGTTTCAGCTGCGCTAGTGTTCTCTGCACTTGTTACGGGTGGGCTCGAAGCCTGAGATTGCATTTTGCTCCTTGTTTTTATCATTTCATATAGCACTGACCTCTGACCTTTGCCATAGAGCTTTGCTGCTGTTATACCTTCGCACCTACTGAAATTTGGAGAGCACAGGGGAGCACAGAAGCTTTCCCACACACTAGCTGGTTTTGTGCTTGGGCTGGATCTGGGGTCCCGAGAGAGTCTCAGAAGTTCTCACTCACTCAGCGGGCTTGTGGGTGGGGACTCGGGAGGGTTTCAGGGGTTCTGATGGCATGGTAGAGGGTGTCACTCATGCGGGTGCCTGAGATTTGGTCTAGAGGGGTCCCTTCCCATATGATCTTTGTGTCTTGGCTATATTCTTTCATCAAGAGAACAGAGAATTGATGCCCAAGGAAGTGAGGGACCCATTACTTATCACATCAGCTTCTGGGTGGCATAATCAGTTATTTGCTCTCTTTCTTTCTTTCTTTCTTTCTTTCTTTCTTTCTTTCTTTCTTTTTTTCTTTCTTTCTTTCTTTGGTACAGGGTGTGGCTATGAAACTCAATTCATAGTGATCCTCCTGACTCATCCTTCCTAGCACTGGGATAAGAAGCATGTGCCACCACCCTGGTTTTGAGACCTACACAGCATGTACTTGCCAGGCAGGTACTTAGACCACTGAGTAATGTCCCCAGCCTCTTTGCTATCTTCTTGATGCATTCATTCATTCATTCATTCATTCATTCATTCATTGTTGTCTATATTTATTTTAACAGTAAATCAAATTTTAGGCTAATATAATATATTGTTATATTGCTTCCATAATTACATTTTTTCCCTGAGATTTAGAGTTGCTTTGTTTTTCAGTTAAAGTGTTTTGGTGTTAGGGTCATTCTCCTGATCATTATGATTTACCTGTCTATAAGATCTATGACAGAACTAGAAGACTTTCTCAGTGGGACTAAATATACCCAGAAATCTATGAAGTACACTTATTCCCTCCCTCCCATTCCCTGCTGGCATCCCTAGCATTCTTCAGTAATCTTAATACTATGCTCTGCAATACAATAACTAAAGGAAAATTTCCTTTCACCTATTTTAAGGGGATTTTCTTTTGGTTTTCTTCCTATTTTTTTCTTTTTTTCAAATCTCATTCCTTTAGTTTGTTCTCCCTTTCTGCCCTTCTTGGTCTTATTTCAGTGAAGTAAATATTTCCATCTTCCTCAAAATTCTTGACACCTGACATCTCTAAAAATGAATTTCTTTTTTCTCATGTGTAGTGAGTGGTTGGTGCAGGTTGAGAATTCCAACATGGAAATGATTTTTTTTTCAGAATTTATAGTATTATATTGGTTTCCATGAGGTTTATACTTCACTATGAATTATTTTATTGTATGATTATTGTTAGTATTTTATGTCACCAAAGAGAGTTTGAGGAGATTCCCCAAAGCAGAGATGGAGAAACTTGACTCCTCCCACAAGGGGCATGTTGTAGGTTAACTGATTTCATTACAGAAAAATTATTTTGAGCTCATTTGTAAAATTTAAAAAGGAATACTTAAAAAATAGAATGCATACCCTCAAAAATGAAACAAGGACAATGTAAATTGCACTTCTATGTATTTATATTGGTTTGAGGTAGAAATGTGTGAAACTTGTGAATCTATGGAGGGAAGGGACTCAGTTGACAGATGAAAGGTGATAGGTTTTTCTACGTGGGAAGGAGAAGTGATTGAGGTTATAGGTAATAGAGCAGTAGCCTATTCAAGGACAAAAAGAATGACAAGTTAACATAAAACATTCATTTTATGAGAAAAGCAATAGTCTATTCAGAGGTGACAAGGCCCATTTATAGATAAAAAGTGATGGCCAAGACCATTTATAGATGAAGAGCATAGACTCCTGCTGTTTGTATCTTTAAGGTCTTTAGACTTCTGGAAGAAAAAAAAATTGAATAACTTTTGTGTCCTAAAGCTGGAGATTTTTAAAAAGTATACACAT
>NW_004525170.1:9274-25989 GCF_000260255.1 Octodon degus
CAGAACAGAGGATTGAATTCTGGCCCTTGCACTTGCCAGGCAAATGCTTATTCTACTGAGCTATCTATTTGGTCCCAGAAAAAGTATAATTTTTAAACCAAATTTTTTTTGTGTTTCTTAACTAACTTTTATGTTTTTGTATACATCATTTCATACATATAGAAACAGAGCCACAACTTGTCCAATGTTAAACAAATAATAAATAACAAGATTAGATTATAGTCAAAGTAAGTTTAATTCTACAGGCTTCTCTTGTAAGAATTAAACTAGTAGGTATACTTTTTAAAAATTTAATTTAAAATAAATCTCTCATTAATATTCTTTTGAGTTGAGGTTCCTCTACAATGAGAATTGGAAACCACAAAATTTTCATTAACTGATCACAGAGATTAAATCATAGTTAACAAATTTAATGGATACATTTCTTGTACGAAGATGTTATAGACACTACATGTACAAAAATTATATTTTAAGCAATTAGAATTTTCTTCCTATGTTAGTAATATAATTTTAAACTTAAATTAGTAGCAGCCCATTAACAACAAAAAAGATTAAAACCCTCAAAAATTAAACTCCAGTCAAAGCCAACTCAACAGCAAGAGGATTCCAGTTGAAGATGTCCTACTCTATTTAGGAAGTTTTGTAAGACAGCAATAAAATCTGTTACCAGGTCTGTTCATTCTTCCTGGAGTCCTGACCCATCTTATACCAATATCACTGAATTTCCACTACAGATACAAGTCTGAAGTAATGGTCTTGTGAGAGGAGATTGTGGCATAGTAAAGCTTGCTGGAGAAGTAGGTGTGACCTGCTGATTAAAAAATCTCAGGACACATGCACAGGATAGTTTCCATAGCCCTGAATATGAACTTCTTGAGAGAACTTGAGCACGATATGCATAGGATGGCCTAGACCTGATGTCAGACTGAGGAGTGGCTGGCAAGAAATGACAGTCTTCATAGAGCTTTTGTCCCTTTTCACTGTGTCATCTCATGATGACCACCTCACACTGTAGTTTGTACGTTTTTTTCCTTGATTTTACTTAACTGAAACTTACACTGTAGAGCCTGTTTTTCTTCTTACTTTTTTGAACACTGGAGCATGCATCTGTGCCAGGACACTGCCTGTACTCTGATTTGAGTGTGAGGCAGCCAATGTGTCTCACTCGTCAAATAGAAGGATTGGCTGTCTCTATTTCCAAAGAGAGACTGGACCTGCTGAAGTCTTGTTTTCTACTGAGGAGATGCCCAGTGATACCTGTAATGCCTCTGTCCATGGATATCTCTATTTCCTATTAAAAGCTTAGGTAACCCTAAATGTTATAGGTGAATCAATTCAATTACTTCATTCTGTTTTGACTTCTCTGAAAAACTCTCCTCTAGAGCCACAGCCATAGTTCAGGTTAAGGGAGCCCCTAGGCAAAGATCATTTACTCTTGCTCTGATATGGCACTTTGAAGACCAAATATTTAACCAGGATTTCTAATTATCCTACAGTGTCCTACTGCTTTGCTACAAAGAGATTTATTAACAAAATTGGAGGCAATTCTCAAACTCTGGCAGAGAGCAGAAGAGATTTTACTTGTTAGAATTACACCAAGTCCTCCTAACCTAAGAAGCCAACAGTTAGATCCTGGTGCCTGGTACAGTGGACTACTTCAATTAAGAAAACAGTTTTCCCTCTATATTGCAAGATAGGTAGAAGTTCCTTTGGCTATCTTGACACAAAGGCTAAGACAGAGACTTTTGATGATAACCAATGTGAATATATTACAATAATATATTTAGCAATTTTTACCAGGATGTGTATCTCATAAGGCTATTGAAAGGTGTGTATCCCATAAATTATTGTAAGGTCTCATTACTAATTTTTTTCTTTTAATGTATTAGGTACAGGGTCTCACTATACAGCTCAGACTTATAGTGATCCTCCTATTTTTAGCCTCCTCAGCACTGGGATTACAGGTGTGCACCACCGCTCCCAATCTCGGTGGCAAGCCCAGTGCCCCCAGGGGCAGGGCCAGTGCATGGTGCAGGAAATCTAACCCAGGTCCCTGTGCTTGCCCAAGCAGGCATTTAGTCCACTGATCTATTTTGATGGCCCGCTAGGTCTCATTGTTAAAGATTGCAATAAAAAATGTTTCCAGGCAATTTCTCCTATATTCACCAAAGTGAATCTTATTCAGTGGTTTCCTCAATCCCAAAAGGTCCTATTTAGTTACCTTAACATAAGATTTTATTTTCAAATGATATATGAGAACTGGATCATAAAAATTAACATTATTTTAAACTAATGAAAGATTCCATAATTATTGTACGGACTATATTAGGCATTGCATTTGTCAAATCAGTTCTTTTGACTTTTTTCAAAGATTTTTAGTCTTTGTAAAACAAGATTTTAGGCTGTCCAGATAGCTCAACAGACTAAAGCACCTGCTTAGACAGGCACAGGGACCGGAATTCAATCTTCAGCTTGCCATGCTGGCCCAGCCCAGAGGGTGTGCTGAGATGGTGAATGAGACTGGCCATGGTGGCATGCACCTGCAATCCCAGCTTGGAAGGCTGAAAACAAGAGAATCACTACGAGTCTGATCTGTGTAATGAGACCCTGTAGACCATATACTATATACAAAAAAGACAAGGTTTTGCTATTCAGTTCAGCCGGGCCTTGAGATAACTTTTTATCCCAGGCTGGACTCAAATATACAATGATCCTTCTGCTTGAGCCTCCCAAATTCTGGATTTTCAGGTGTACACCATTATGTGTGATGTAAATCCAGTCTTGACATTATTTTGATTGCCTGCCAACCCAGATGGAAGCATGTTCTTAATAACATTTATTTCACATATATGCCAACTTAAGTTGTAAGACATAAATGTTAAGTATTCCATGGAAATCTCAAAAAAGGCAAAAAGGAGAAAAAAGAAATTGAGCTCAAACAACAGAACTGTAGGTACTACAACCAGTAATTTGCACAAATTGGATAGAGACCTAGACTAGCACATACAAGCCAACTGTTTATAACTCAAATGCACCTGGATATATCTGACCACTGTCCCTTTAATGAATGAGACACAGTTCTTAGTTTACTACAGGTAGTAGACAAGACTGTAATGAGATTGTTCACACAAACTACTTAAAAGGAGGCAAAACATTTTATCCATCTGGTTCACCAGAGTAGTTGATGTTTTCTCTCCTGAAAAGGAACTTAAGGTTGTCCAGTAGCTAAACTGTATGAAATTTGTGGTCCTTTTTTGTCTTTTGATGTTTCATGCAATATTAGTTTTATCTCAGAGAGGCAAATCTAACTGTATATTCCCTATATCTTAATGACAAAAGTAGTGGTTAATAGGATTGACATATTGGGTTAGGTAATTTTTTCCTGAAATCTCTCCCACAGGCTGGGTCTGAGGGCCTCCTAGGGTGAAATAAGGAACTTAACCAATCCCTTTTAAAAAGTGTGAAGATTCATTGACTTTTGAAATGGAAATATAATTTTAAGATATCTCAGCTTTTACTGAGAAAGATTTATGAGAGGTAGGCATTGGATGCACCTACGCAGAGTGTGGATCCCCAGAGAAATTCAGAACAATATAGGGAAATGGGTAGCCTTTAGGTGTTTTGGGAGGTAGAAATCTATGGAATTTAATAATTTATAGTCTTAATTTTAGTGGGTGGAAGAGGATTGCTCATGCCTAGTGAAATTGCAGTTTTATCCTAGGTGAACGGCAAGAATTGAAGTCCATTCATGGGTGAAAGAGGACCATTTTATGTAAAAGGATATTAATTGCCAATATTTACTTTGTGGGGGAAGCAAAAGGTAAATAAACGAGGCTGGTGTTTTGAAGCTGTAGGTTTCTTTAAAATATAATTTTTTAATTTTTCATATTTTACAGAGGGACTCTTCAAGCTGAAGCTAAAATGCAACTGGATTCTCACTGGCACTCTGACTTAGTAGATAGGAAGTTCCAAGTTCACAGGCTTGGGCATCTATTGCCACATACCAGCTGAAATGGTCTCGATGTTTACCTTTTGTTTAGCTTCTCCTCTCCCTGCTTTATATTTCCACTCAAGCCCTTCCTGAGACCCTAAGGTTGCCACACTTAGCTGATCATCAGAGGACATTTGAATAGGGATTCATAAGGAACAGATGAGATTGTGTCCATCTATAGATAGGAGGATCAAAAATTAAGATCTAGGTTTAGTTTTCCAGGGGTTTAAATTGGTCCAGCTTCACTTCCTTCCAGGAGTTTAATTTGCCAAGTTTGCACTTCCTTTTAACTCCAGCTCCCAAGGGCCATTATGACCTGGCTAGGCTGAAATCCCCAGGCATCCCCAGGGGTGCTATTACCTAGCTAGTGTATTCTGTTTAACCAATGAGAGATGAACCTAATTAAGCTGACTTCCTCAGGACTGGATAACTTCATCCCAAGAAAGTGCCAGCGCTACTTGCTCAGACCCAATGGATTGCTTCAAAAACACAGCCCATCTTCTGGTTGAAGAACCATAAGTCAGATACCTTATTTGATGAATGTCACTTAGCCAATTAAAAGGGATTAAAAAGGAATGAGATTCATCTATAGAGAAAACTCTACTCATTAGACTAAGCTATAAAACATATAAATGTAGTGACAGAATCTCAAAATAAAAGTTGCAATATCTCCTTATAAATGGCAGTATAAATTTAAAGGCACAGTTCTCATAATGGAAGAAAAACTGAGTTAAAAGGAGAGCAAACCATGTCAGCAAGCTACCCCAAGATGCAAGAAGTTCTAGGTAGGATTTTAAGAGCCAGAGGAGATGAAGCAACTAGAGCTGGTTCACATGCACTGGGTCCAATGGAAGCTGTGGTGGGTTTTTCTTCTGGTATGGGAAGGCATTGTTCCTCTTAACTTTATTTTTGAATTATTCAGAACCAACAGCTAAACAAATGGAATACTGATGCCTGAAAGCCTGAGGATGGGTGAGAACCAGAAAAACAAAAGGAAGATGACTAAAACCTATGGAATGGAAGGACTCTCCATGTGTCTATGACCCACAGGAAAGCAAAGTACCCTTGGTGCTAAACAAAGAGTTGCTCAAATTCAGGGCAAGCTATCAAGTACACCACAGAGAAAAGCAGCAGTTTTGATAGGCCAGGTCCACATCTCCTGATCTTCTGCTCTGGGCAGCTGTGCCACAGTACATGTCTTTGGGCTGCCTTCACTTTTCTAGTGGCTGTTTCCTTTTCTTCACCCCATTGGGCTTGAAGCAGGAGATAAATTGGATCTTGAACAGACCAGCTTATTTGGGGGCTTCGCCGCAGGGCACACATGTCCTCCTAGGCTTCCTGAGTAAGGCTTTGATTTCACTTCTAAACTGTTTCTATACTGAAATGTGCATCATCATGCACAGTCTTACAGAAGCAGAAGCAGAGCAGAGGTTAAGGGGAGTGGGAAACTCAGGCAAAACTTTCTAGGAACATTATTCTCTACTGATGTGACAATATATCTGTGCCTATACATAGCTGTGATCATGACCACCAACTTTCTCAGGGAGCTTAGCTGTGCAGTTAACTCAGAATTGCCCAGTTTTACCCCAGGAAGTGATTTTTTTTTTCTCTCAGAGTTAAACTCATCCCTGCAGAGGTGTGTGCACAGCTTACAAAGTAGGCTGCCCACATTGTGTAGATCATGGAAACAAAACCCCAGTGGATTGGTAGGGCCCCTTCTCTCTCCCATAAGGACAGAAGCCTTTTGTCCCAAAATCTAATCTTTTCTACACAGTGACTGGTCTGCCTCTCCTCCCAGGAATCCATTTCTTGCCCAGAAAGTCTCTCCCTGTGCAGTACGAGGTGCCAGCCTTGTTCTCTGGGTTATCAGGGTGCCCACTTCTCTTGAGTTTCTGAAGATCTTTTAGTTGCTGATGGCTTCATTGTCTGCTGGGATGCTGATGCCTCTGTAGCTTGTCTGTGGGTTGCTGCAAAATTAGAACTCTTGGCTGTTGCTCTAGTAAGCTCCACTGAGGTATGGAGCTTATTAGATGTGCCCCTAGCTGGCTCTCTAGAGATCACAGTTGAATAGGCCAAAATCAGTCCAGGTTCCTGTGTATCACAAGGAAAAATTGTCAAGATTATGTCTCATAGTGTGTGGTAAGTAGCTACATTTACTCAAGGTCACAGGGTATTAACAGGAATGAAGAAAAGGAAGAAGAGGAAAAAGGAGCTTGAGTATGAGAAGGAAAAAAAGGCCCAAATGAGGAAAGGGAAAGAAAGGACCTTGATAATTCAATCTTCCAGTATTTATGGGATCGAACACCACTGATCCAATATACCTTGCACTAGCTCACTGTCTCTGGTATCAGCAATTTTTGTGACCTCCTAAATTGATGCCTGGGTAACCATCAGGGTGGTTCTAAGTTTAACACTGATTACTCTTTAGATCATGTCATTTACAGTTGAGTGAAGAGAGGGAGGGACTTGGTTTCTTTGTTTCTAATTATACAGGTTTCTCTCACTGAAGAAACCCAAAATGTAAATAGAGAGCAAAATAATATATAGATGATAATAATTAGGAAAGTAGATTCTCACAAAAGGGAATAGGGATCAAAGGATGGAGGAAAGAACAGGGAGGCAAGGGAGAGGGAATAGAAAGGAATTAAGATGTGTTGTGTGCAGGTACCAAGTGTTCACGAGGAGTGTGATCGTTATGTATTGCGAATACATACAAAAAAAAGGGGGGGGAATCAAGATATGGATGTGGTAGGGGAGGGAGAGGACAGAAAGATGATGATATAGATAAACTAAGATGTATTATGTACATGTACCCTTTGACCCCAAAATGTAAGCATTATGTATTATTAACATGTGATATTTAAAAAGATTAAGCTTAATACATGTGAAACTATTAAGTGCCCCTTTTATACAATGCATGTTACATCTGTATCTCACATAGGTCTTAGGTCAAAATTTTTGATGTCTTTCTAAGCTTTATCTTTAAAATATAATAGTATCTATTTGAATTTAAGATTTTTGTTTTGTACATATGAGATATAGTTGCATATTGATTAATAAGTTTGCCTCTGATCAATAAAACTGCTTCCTAAATTTGTAAAAACTCTATAGATGTCTTTTAATGATTTTCAGCAGAGTTACATGCTCTAACAGTGTTGAAAAGGTCTAAATTTTGCCTTAAGAGTAAAAACTAAAAAAAATCGTACATGAAATAAATGTATGTAAAGATTTTGACTTGGCTGTGATGCTAATTAGTGCTGAGCACAAGGTATATTACTTGTGTTTCCCTTGTGTCCAGGCCTTCAAAGATAAAGAGCTTAAAAGAAACATTATCTTTATGATTTACAAACTAAAAGTTTTATTTTCCATTTATGTGTTTGGTACAGGGCCTCACTATGCAGCTCAGACTTGTAATAATCCTCCTGTTTTCAGCCCCTCCAGCACTGAGATTACAGGCATGCGCCACCACACCACGAGTCAGTCAGTGGCTCAGCATACCCTGGGGGCAGGGCCGGCAGGCTAAAGTTTTTTATAAAGGTAAACTTTTTCAAGTTTGTGTTTATGTGACTGATATACAATTTTTATAACATCCTGATGTAATTAAATACTAAGAGTCCAGACAATGTCACTCTTATGAATAGATATAAAACATTAGTAAACTATAAAGTACCTCTATAAACAAGAACATTCAATTTAAATGACAAATTATTTAATAAATGACAGATCTAAAAGTTTATATATGTCATTTAATAACTTATGAGTAGAGCTAACAGACTGACAAAATAAAAATTTTGATATTCTTTCAGAGACAGTTGTAAATCTAGTGGTTTTAATATAATGTGGTTATCATAATTTGTATGCTAAAATATATCATTGCTCTTGACTTCAAATTTTCTCCATAAAACTTTATAACTGTTATCAATTAATATTCTACTGGAATTTAACTTCTAAGATAGCCATGATTTGAAAATGAAATAACAGTTCTCTTGTGAAATTTTATATTTAAATATGCTTACTATGCAGGCAAGGTTATGATGGCTAAAGGTATTGCTTGCAAGTGAAAACTGTTGTAACTAACCTTCAGCAGCTGAACCTTGGAGACTCAACCTAACAAGGATAAGTCAAATAAGAAGACCTCCAATATTCAGGTCTGGGTCTTAACTGACCAGAAAAACCACCTTTCAAGGTGAACCAAGGCCTAAGACCATGATGGTGAATCTTTTACATGTTTCAATGATAACAGCCCCCTGTGGCATGCATGCCATAGGGATCACCATCACTGGCCTAGCATGTCAAACAACTTCACCAAAAGAATTTCATAGATCACACTACCTCCTGAACTGGGAGATTAAGTCCTAAGGACAGGACTTGGCCAGTGTATGTCATGTTGAAAGGGAATCACGTGAGCATCTCAGCACTTCTAAGGAAAGCTATACGGTCAAGCAAGAACATGACCTATCCAGACAGATGTCATGAACTGCCCATTTGTTTTTTCCAGCCTAGAAGTTGTCCAGCTCCAGAGGATCATAAAGATCAATGCAAAACATTTATTCTGAGCATCCTTTACTGAGGTCCAATTATATTTAATTTCTTCTGAAGAAATTAAAAGGCAGAATAAGAGTGAAAAGGTAAAGACATTTTCTTTTAAGAAGAGGTTTTTATACAGAGTGTGCTAACTTAGTGATTGTTCCTCTCTCACTTGCAATAGGAACTTGAGAAACATTAGAAAGACAAAATAACTGGTTTCCTTTGAATGCACTTTCTTTCAGATGAGTGGAACAACTGACTTTTCCACTCTGATGATCTATATAAGGCCAAAGCAGAGAAAGTGTGGTGACAGTTGCACTTTTGGAATCCACCAAGTTCTTTCTTCTTATTAATTCAACCAAAGGTTGCTGCAACTTCCTCCTTCCATTTACAATTTTGTTCTCAAACTTGGTGTGAAATAGCTTGGGTTTGCACAACATAAAGTGTTTTACTCATATGTATTAAGTTGCTACAACTTTCTGCACAGGCTAACCACCATGAAAAAGTAAGTAATAAGCATGGCTTTTAATGGAACACACTTTTCTTTCCAATGGCCTGTGACCTTTTTCTTGAAGTTAATGGATAGAGATATCCTTATTTCTAACCTTAATGGTCTTCTGTGAGGACAAAAGTAGAGAATTATGTCAAGCTAAATCATTTAATGCAATACTGTTGACATAATATAGGTACATCTATGAGCAAAACAGGGCACACACACTGACCTACGGAATGCCTTCTTGGAACACTTGGCTTCATTGAACATTCCCTTTTATATCCTCAAATGGCAAAACCCTGAAGCAGACTGTAAGCCACTGCTCCTGCCAATTGCAAACTCAGCATCAGTAAAGAATTAAAGAAGTAGAGTTTAAGACAAGAGAAGACATTATCTTTGAAGGTAGAGAAATAAGAGGAAAGAGAGAGATGATAGCTACTCTAGATCTGTAGGGAGCATTCAAAGATGAAGTTCTTGTGAGTCTTGTGGGCCTCTGCAGTGGCCAAAGGAAGAATAATAAAGGTGTTGCATTGTGCACCAGCTTTAAAACTTCTTAACAAAGTGGCCCACGTCATCTTGGGTTGTTGAGAACCAATTTAAGATGAACAAGAACTTCTCATTTCAAGGTAGGTGATAATAAATATAATCTTACACATGCTTGATAAAAGAAGCCATAAAAATTTGGTGAGAATCATGTCATCTTTCCTCATCTTTTTTTCACATAATTACCTTCATCTTCATCCTGAGGTGGAGTACTCAAATCTTTTATTTCTATCATCAGTACAATGTTTATAAGCCCTAAATTTTGCCTGTATTAGTTCCAGCATCTCTGATTGTGATGCATAAGAAATTTACTTTAGTTCATAGATTGCCTCGATAAGTGAAAGAGAAGTTGTTTGGCTCTGCGTACTTAAAATTTATCATGAAATGGATACGATAACCATAAAAATACTAAACAATCTTGCATAAGAAGGGGAAAGCTGGGGCTGAGGAGATTCCTTGGCAGTCTAAGCACCTTCCTGGCAAGCACAAGGACCTGGGTTCAATCCCTATACTGCATGCCATGCTGGCCCAGGGCATGCTGTTGGGCCATGAAACCAGGTGTAGGGCCACAAGCCTTTAATCCCAGCACTGAGGAGGCTGACAGGAGGATCTCTATTAGTCTGAGCTTCATAGTGAGACTGTGTTCCAAAATAAGTAAATAAGTAAATAGAAGAAAGAAAGAGAGAGAGAGAGAGAGAGAGAGAGAGAGAGAGAGAGAGAGAGAGAAAAGAAAAAGAAAAAGAAAGAAAGAAAGAAAGAAAGAAAGAAAGAAAGAAAGAAAGAAAGAAAGAGAAAAAGAAAAAGAAAAAGAAAGGAAGGAAAACTGGAGCTACACACTAGACACTGGTGTTAATGCATTTCAAAGCTGCAAAGAAGATGTCTTCTAAGGGTCTAGTTCTTTGATTAGGACATGATGCTGCCCTCAGGAGGGAGTTCTGTGTTGATCTTCTCCATGCCTGGCTTCATTCTCTTTGTCCTTACCTTGTAGGCCTAAGAATGAGTAGTGAGGTTCTGGAAGCGCACCTTGAGACTGCGTAGCAATATCAGTGTGCATCCCACTCACATGTAATTTGAGACCAACATCTAAAACAATTAGTCTCTAACAATTTATTTTAACAGATTTATTTTCTAGGGCAGGTTGAGATTTTTAAGCAAATGGATGCTTTGAAAAACAAATATTCACATCTATTCGATGCCAGTGAGTTCTGTACAACTGCTGGCATACCCAGGCATCTTTGCTTGTGAAGCACATGCTTTCCTCTCTTTAAACACTAAGAGTATTTTGTATCTGTCTGATTGGAATGAGGGAATGTATATTTCATTTCCGTGAGTCCACACATATTCCTAAAAGCTTAGATTTATTCTCCACAAATCTTTGTTTGAAACATCCAAGGGCTAGCCAAATAGCTCAGCAGACTAAAGTGCCTGCTTTGGCAGAGGGCAGAAACCAGGGTTCTGGCCCTGCCACGCTGTACTTGCCCCACTGAGAGCAATTAAGATTGGGCATAGAGGCACACTCCTATAATCTCAGTAATTGGGAGGCTGAAAACAGAAAAATCACTGGGAGTCTGATCTATGTAGTGAGACTCTGTAGACCCTCTAGACCCTGTCCTAAATACATAAAAATGAATAAAGTATTTATAGTCATAATAGTGCCTATCAAACTAGTGTAGAGTGTGGCAGATTAATTCCTAACAGATGTAATTTCTTAAAATATTTTTCAATTTTAACTTTTACTTTTGTGAGTTCAAGAGTTATTAATTTTAATGTTATAGTACATGTAATTGTGAACTCTAGTCTCTTTCAGAATGGTTTACAAGTTGACTTTTCCTTTATTATCTTTTTGTTTTTATTGTTGTGGTTTTGAGGTCAGCTCATATTCTCTGTACCTTGCTAACTGTGATCTGGACAAAGCAAGAGACAACGGACAACATTCAGTTCAACAAAATCTTTCCTGAGATCTAAAATTTTATTAAATGGATAATCTACTTCCAAAATCACTGTAGGCAACACTATTACCAAATGTTTCACTGAGTCAAAATATGGTTCCCTGTGCTCCAAATCCCTGATACTTTGTCTATGGGGCCACCACTAAATCTTAAAATTAGCTGGGGAGATGGTTCAGTAAAATAAGCGCATGCCTGGCAAGCGCAAGGGTCTGAGTTCAATCCTTGGTTCAAAAAAAAGTCTTAAAATTGATAGTGCCCCATGTCTTCAGTGGTTTTGCTCAGGAGAGATTGATGCTTTTCACTTCTGCACAGCAGTCAACATATTCAGTCAGGAGAACTTAACTTTGTAGCAATTCCAAACAAATCACAAGATCAGTAGCTAAAGACAACAAAAATATTCCTGCTTAGGTAGGTGCAGGAACTGGGGTTCGATCACCCGCAACACATGCCCCCAGGTGCCCTGAGCTGGCCACTGAGTTCAAGAGTGGTGGCACAAACCTGTAATCCCAGCGCTGGGATAACTGAGAACAGGAAGATTGCTATAAGTCCAAGCTGTGTAGTGAGATCCTTTACCTCACACATTAAAAGAAAACAAAAAAACAAAAAAAAAAAAAAAAAAAAAAAAAAAAAAAAAAAAAAAGCGTTGCATTCATGCATGAGATAATTCATGTTAAACCCACTGCCATGCTGGGAACCAGCTGTCAAAACGCATTTTATCTATATAAAGCAAAGCAGCTTCCTCAAGAGAACAAGAGATACACTGAACTGCACTCTTAAATCATCTACCCAGAACCACACATGACATTTCTCATATTTTATTGCAAAAGCTGAATTACACACACACACACACACACACACACACACACACACCTGAATCCAAAGAATTAGGAAAACACAATTGTTGCTAATTGCTACAACCTGCACTAAAAATATGAATAGCTAGAGTAAAGAACTTTTAGAGGTTCTACTTCGCTTCTAAGCAAGTGACAAATTTCTCATATGTTATAGACTCAGTTCAATTCATATAATTATGAAATTTTAAAAATGAACTCTGATTTGAAAATAAATTTTATAGAGAGCATGGAACCTAGAATTTATAGAAGAATATATTGCTATATGATAATTCAGAAAATTTTTAAATAGTAATTAAAAGGAAACAAATAAAAATCAAAAGACAAATAGCTGTTGGGTATATTATCTGTAAATCCTATTAGAAAAAGAATTAATTATCATCATGTAAAAAGAATTCTTCTGAATCAATAACCTACAAAGCCATTATGTAATAAAAATCGAGTAATGTATATACACAGAAAATACATACAAATGAAATTTATGCCTATCAACAGAAATATTCATAATAAAAGAACTGAAACTAACTTATCAATTAGTTAAGAGTAGATTCATATTTGACTTTGATTTTGGAAAAAAATGAAAAATTAGGACTATGCACTGATTTTATGACAAAGAAGAGTAAAGGGAAAGGAAACCTCACATATTCCTGGTATAAGAGTAAGTGAAACATCTATAAAGAAAATCTATTAAACATATGCATATATTTTCTAAGTTTAGGGATTTATATTGATAATGAGAAAGAATATATAGAATAGAAATCATCCATTAAGGTAGTTTTTGTAATAATGAAAATTTAAAAGCAATAAAAGCATCTATAAATAATGGAAATTGTTGAAATAATTCTAGGCACACTCATATAATTGAGTACTATGATGTTATGCCATTAATATTATAGAGGAATATTCTCCAAGGTAATCTGAGATAATAAAATAGGGAATAAGGCAAGATACACCTATAGCTAAGCAATCCAAGATAGTAAATGAGTTCAACAAAATTACTCTTCAGTTTTCACCAGCATCAGCATTCATTTTTTATTATAAGATTGTTAGTATGTATGTAGCAGAGTATATCTAATGTAGCAGAATTAATCTGAAGCTTATATTTATCAAAGAAGAACACTTGAGAAATTATTTTCAAAATTTGTTTAGGGCTCTACTGTAACAAAATCATTTGTCTATTCACTTTATGCCTTTATTTCATATTACTAGTGAAGGACATGAAGATTAAATAACGGGCTAATCTTTTTGGAGTATTATATTCAAATGCAATGGTTAGTTTGTTTGATCAATTATATGTGCCTGCATTTGTTAATCTGAGCAACTAATTTGAAGATAACACGTAATATGCAATATTGTTAATTTCCTATCATTTGTTTGGAAATTCTTTATCATTATTTATTGTTTTCTTTCTTTTGAAATAAAATATATACAAACAAAAACCAAACTGTACTATCCAAGTGCTTTGAAGATATCACAGCCCTGCTTTCCTGCATTATCATTAATGTAAGTTATGCATTGAAAACAATACTTCTTCTCTGACAGCATCAGCAATCTTATCAACTTTAATATTCACAAAATACACTATGATGCGACTACTCTGAAACTTCTATTCTAGACTATTCCACCCGCCAGAAAACATCTCATCCATATGATCTGTTTCTTTATGTATTCATGTAATCACTAAAAAGCTCTGCATTTCTATTTCTTTATTTTCTTTTCCTGGAATATCAAGTCAAGAACATTGGGATTTCTATATCTATGTTATACAACCCTTAAAATTTCTTACGTATAATGAAATATAATTTCAATATTTTTGTGCTAAACTCTGAAAGTATTTTTTATTTTATATTCTTAATTCTGCTTTTCAGGTCACTAATTTGTTTTACAGGTGTATCTAATAGCTAATTATCCTATCAGTTATGCTAGTATATCCATTTACTTTTCAACATATCACCTACATTACAAAATACCTAAAAGTACTGATAGTCTAAAAATAACAAATTGAATATTTGATTCATTTAAAATTCCCCTTAAAAAAAGGGTACCATACCAGGGTCTTCCGTGTCTTGCACAAATGCACCCTTGAGGCTAGTGTACTGCAGTGTGAGAGCACTTGCATAGATATATCAGGTCCTGAGTTCAATCTCCATCATGAAGGAAAAATGAAATAAAACCATTTTTGAATTTTTTTCTAAAAGATTAATTTTCTTTACTCAAAAATTTCTTTAACCTATATGAAACTGATCTTGGTATAAGTGAATTTCACTTATTTCCTATTTCATTTCCTTTTTAAAAGCATCTTGGTATTTGCTAGCTTTTAGGTTTTTTGAAATGAAATTTATCTTTAGTAATTGTAATGACAAACTCAACTTCTTGGGATTTAACTTATTCTACATAGGACTGAGGTCATTCTATGCAGCAATATTTTCATTTTGAATCATCTTCATCTTTCCTTTGGTCTAGTCCTTAAATACTTTCAATAAAGCTTTTCTTTCCTATATGGCTTTAAATTGCAAATAATTTAACTTATATTAAAATAATTTCCAAATTATATATTTTCCTTTAAGTGTAGTAATTTTTCCTAAAATTCAAAAGAATTAACTGAACAGAATAAATTTAACAAAACTAATAAAAGTATTAGCACTCAGACCAAGAAACAACTTTATGAGAATCCAAACATACATTGTCATGTAAATTTTAAATAATTTTCTCAAATGTAATTACTTCTCTGATTTGAACAACACAATTTAACTTTAATTTCTATTTGTGTGTGTAATACAAGTGAAATACCTCAATTTGCAAGAATAATATATTGAGAGAGAGAGAGAGAGAGACGGGAAGAGAAGAGAGGAGAGGAGAGGAGAAGACAGGAGAGGAGAGGACAGGACAGGGCAGGACAAGACAAGAGAAAGGAAAGAAGAGAAGAGAAGAGACCGGTGATGGTATGACATTTTGCTTTATGTATTAAACTTATTGGAAGACATTGATTATCAAGTTAACCTTTCTTAGAAATGTTTGCCCATCTTCCAAAATACATGTAGATCAAGTTACTTGCAATCCAAGGCTTGACTGTACTTGTTATTTAAAAAGTATAGTCTCATTACTCTTTAGAATGAAATTTAAAAGCAGAATTGTTCATTGTTCTTATAGATGGCTATACAGAAAATTGTCATTATATTAGAATTTGTAGATACTATTAAGGATCCTTTGTTGAACAATTTTCATATACTAATAGCATTTTTCTATGCATTCATTACTCCTTATGTTGTCAGTTAAAATACCAATAAATTTTTTTTATTTATGCCAGAATCTTTACATATTAAAAATAAGAATTTAAAGTGGGTATCTGTGTTTTGTTACTCAATTTAAAGAAAATACTCTCCATGTTATCTTTAAGAATATATTTTATGCTACATCCTTATCGTACAAAGTTTATTGCTATCCGGAAGTTCAGTGTACACCAAAGATGTGAATTGCTGACAGAATCTTTTTATGAGCGTGTCAGAGCTGGATTTTGAAGCTTTTAAGACGTTACTCCCAGTACAAGGACGACGCTTTCTTTTCCTCCAGTGGTGTGATGAGGTTGCATTGGTCACGCTGGAATGTTGGGGTTGGGCTCACGAATGCTCTTATGAAGACTGGATTTTAGATTTGTGTGCACTTTTCTTGTTACTGAAGTTAACCTGAACTTCCTCCTTATCACACTACCTTTGAGTAATTTTTCAGTTTGATTTTCTAGAATGGATTGGGTTGGATTTTCCTTTCTCTTTTCTCCCAGGGATGTTTTAATTATATATAATTAAAAACTTTTACTTGGAAATTTTATAACTTCATGCTCATAAATCTTTGGTATGCTCCTTCCCCACCTTGGAGAAATTTAAAAATAAATATACTGGGCTGGAGAGACAGCTCAGCGGACTAAAGCACCTGCTTGGGCAAGCTTAGGCAAGCACAGGGACCGTGGTTCGATACCCAGAACCACATGCCACTACAGTCCTGTAAGCTGAGCTGGGCAGAGTCTGGGGATAGTGGCACAAGTCTGTAATCCCAGCTCTAGGGAGGCTGAAAGCAGGAGGATCACTAGGAGTCCCAACTGCTAATGAGACCCTGTAACACAAAAAATAAATTAAATAAAAATAATTTATTTTCTTTAATTCAGTATTCTTGAAAGTTCTTTTAGCATCTGTTATCCCCCCGACCTGCTGCACGCTGAGATGGCAATTGAGACTGGGTGTGGTGGCACACGCCTATAATCCCAGCTCTTGGGAGGCTGTAAACAGGCAGATCACTATGAGTCTGATCTAGTAGTGGAACCCTGAATACCCTTCCTAAAAATAGACACTTCCCTAAAGTGTTTTCCC
>NW_004525170.1:26296-39872 GCF_000260255.1 Octodon degus
TAATAATAATAATAATAATAATAAGTTTACCTATTTTGTTAGAATTCCTGAAGAACTAACTTTTAATTTTGAAATACATTTATATTGTCATACAGTTCTAAATCTTAAATACTAAATTTAATGTTTAATTACTTATCTTTGTGCTATTTTCAATTATATGCAATCATAATTTATGTCTATTGTACTGATAGTTTCATTTCATACCATGTCTTTACAGTCGTATTTCCACAATTTTTGTACATGTTTTTAAATATGCTAAAGATGCACCAACTAGAACAGTGGCTGTTGTATAGTATGATTTAAGTAAGGATATAGTACGTTAGTGAAAAAACTGTTGTGCTTTTATATGTAATTTCCATTTTTTCTATATTTAATCAAAAGGTTATGAGTCTTTTGCAAATGGGATGAGCCCAGGAGACCTAGAGTGAAGCAAAGGGCATATGAAAGGAGCAGTAGGTAGAATAAGGATGTGCCATGTAGCGGAGCCTAATAAGGTCAAAGAAACTGTTACATGCCCTCAGCATAAGATAAAATTAATTAAATCAACCAGAATGAAAAGAGGAGAAGGGATTTAGAGGAAGAGGGAGAAAGGGTAGGGATGGAAATTAAAAATGAAACAAGTTGGCCCAGCAAGATAGCTTAGCAGGCTAAGCCTAGGCCAGCACAGGGAAATCCCTGCCACACATGCTGTGAGGGACCCAGCCCCAGACATGCTAAATGGCCACTGAGTCAGGAAGCAGTGAGACACGCCTGCAATCCTAGCCCTGATGAGGCCTGAAAGCAGGAAGGATCATTGCAAGTCCAAGCTGTGCAGTGAGTGAGACCCTGTACCAAATACTTTAAAAAAAAAAAAAGAAATAAAAGAAAAACAAAGAAGCTGTATTTTATCAATATACCAACTCCCCAATTGCATACACTATAAAAGTATACTAAAAATATACAAAATAAAAACATTGAAAGATATATTCGAAGCTCATATATGAGTATAATTAAAATTATCTGTTTATGAATTCTACAAAATGTAATTGAATTCTTGATAATGAGCTTCAATATATACATTTTGATATTTTTGGTGTATTGAAGCTTTTATCTTCATATTAACATTATACATTAATTCATGATATAAATTTTATCATAATGTCTATTTCATTTGCTATTAATATAGTTCACACTACTTGTATTTTGGTTAGACTTTAAAATATATTATTCCTGTACATTTATTTCAATTTTTATACCCTTTTATTTTATAAATGATGCCTGCAAAGGAGTATATTAGATTAAAAGGACAGTTTGGTGTTTTCTTATGACATTTATTTTGTTTAACATGTTTATTAATGTGCTGGTAATTTTTATTATCTTACTTTGTACTTTCAATGTAGGTCACTTTAACATTTGGTTTATATCTTCTCTAAATTTACTATTTTATTTTACATTTATGTTTATTTACCATTTTTATTTGTTCTCCTTCCATTGTTTGTTGTTGTTGTCATCTCATTTATGTATTTAATACAAGGTCTCACTGCACAGCTTGGACTCGTAGTGATCCTTCCTGTTTTCAGCCTCCCTAGCCCTGGGATTACAGGCATAGCCATCACACCTGAACATTCTTTGGCTCAGCATGCCCCAGAAGCAGGGCTGCTGCAGCATGCAGGACCGGGAATTGAACCCTGGTCCCTGAGCTTGCCAAAGTAGGCACTTAGTCCTCTGAGCTATCTCACTGGTCCATCTCCTTCCATTGATTTTGAAAATGTGTATTTATTTTTATTCCCTTAATGTCTGCCTTGGAAAGATTGATGTTCAAATATATGAAAACAGAGGGCCAGGGTTATAGCTTGGTAGCATAGCACCTGCCTGTCAAACACAAGGCCCTAAATTCCATTCCTGGTACCAAAAAATATTTATGGAATCAAAGTCTAAGTCAATCATCACCTAATCTACTCACATCCATAAATAAGGACTTTAGAATATTTTATTCATTCACCAACTTATTGATTCCATCCCAATTTTACACCTCATCCAAAATGGTTATTCTTCTATAGATTTAACACATATTTTCTTCTCATGCAAGGCCATTTTCCCTTATTCTGCTACAAGTAAACTCTTTCTTTTAAAGTTTAGTCTGCTAATGCATGTGTACAGTACACAATGCTTCCATTCCTTGTAGAAATTTGCAACCAGCATGTTACATATTTTAAATCCATTTCCTAACACTTTTCCCTCGTGTCCTTCCCATTCACTAATTCCATGGCCCAGAGACCTATCAACAGATGGATGGATAAAGAAAATGTATTTACACACCATGGAGCATTACTCAGCCATAATGAAGGACAAATTTCAGTTATTTATTGGAGAACAATTGAACCTTGAGGCCATAATGTTAAGTGAAATGTATCAAATGCACAAGCTTAAATTCCTATTCTTTCTCTTATATGAGAAACCCAGAGTAAAACTGTGAAAGACAGAAAGGACAGAAAGTGTAAAGTATGGAGGTAGATCCTTCTCAGCGGTGAAGGGGATCAAGAGATGCAGAGAAGGAAAGACAGGGGTGAGAAAGGAACTAGAAAGCTTTCTGCCCTTGTATCAACTTCAAACAAGGATATTAATTATTATGTGCTACACATTATTTGCTACAAACATTAAACGGATTTTAATCCTTTCAATGGATGCTGATTTCAGGTAAATTTTCTTCTTCTTACTTTAAGCGTTTGAAATATGATACTATTAGGTATGCACTTCTAGTTAACACCTATTTTTCTTTAGCATCCTGAAAAGTGTCATCCTCTTATTCCAGCTCCCATCATTTCTGCTTCAGAAGTTAGCTAATGGAATAATTCTGATTCACGTGTGATTATTTCTCACAGATTTTAGAGAAAATTCTCTACTATCTTTCTGGGAATGATTATTTCTTTATTACTTATTTATTAATCAGAATTAGTTGGGCTTTTGTCTTTCATTCATTCTATAAAGTGTTACACTGTATTTTCTAAAATCACTTCCTCAATATGTATCTAGCTTTTCTTTCTGATGCTGCTTGTGCTTCCACGTGGGCCCACGGCTTGTAGCATCTTTCATGTGCTCTGGTGCACATATAGCTGGTTTTCTTACTGAGAAATTGTGTTCTAGGTTATCAAAGCTTTTTAGACTCTGTAATTTTTGCATATATCTAGAAGCTCTATTCGATTTTTTTTTTTTTTTTTTCGGAACCGGGAATTGAACTCAGGCCCTTGCGCTTGCCAGGGAAGCGCTTATTCCACTGAGCCATCTCTCCGGCCCTCTATTTGAATTTTTAAAAAGTATTAATAATTTATTTGCTTATCAATATGAATTTAATATTTTATAGACACAAAAATATGTATGTTTACATACTGTTTATATAATTGTTTTTCAGAAAATTTTGCTATTTTCAGTCTGAAAACATTGGTTTATTTATTTTTTTTTTTTAGATTCTTATTGTGGTGGTCTACTTTGTGTGTGTGTGTGTGTGTAAGTGTGAGTGTGTATATGTATCTCTGTGTGCGTGTGTGCATGCGTGTTCATGTTTTTCTTGGAATATTGTAGAAGATATTTGAGGCTTGGGATGGGGAGATGGCTCAGTAGAATACACACTTCCCTGGCAAGTGCAAAGGCCTAAGTTCAATCCATGGCTCTCCCCCACCAAAAAAAAAAAAAAAAAGATACAAATTTTGTGTGTCAGTATATTTATCTCAATGACTCCAATGAAACACACTAGTGTGTGACCCAAGAGACCTTCTGTTTAATCTGTGTTCACCAAAGGTTGGAGGTAGTTTGCATAGTCTAGGTTTCTCTCACTCATTTCTAGTTTCTTTTCATCTATTGTAATAGACTTTGAGTTGTGTTCCCTAGCTTTAAGCATTCAGCTAAAACTCATGCTCACAGTAAATATTGATTATTAAAAAAATTCCAACTCTGGTATTTGCTAATCGTTGAGGATTTGAGTCACTGAATTTCTGGTTTTGCATTGTATTGTTTAGGAACAAGCTGCTCAACTGTACTTCCTCTAGTGGTTGTTCTGGCGCTGAATTCAAGGCCTTCACACAGCAAGACCATCAGAACTTTTCTGCATTCTTGTTACCTCATTCAATTTTCCAAAGTGGATGTGAATTTATGATCCTACTGCCTCAGAATTGTTTTTTATTTCACAGATGTCACACAGACATTTTTGGTCTTGTGAGATAAGAGGGATTTCTCTAAATATTAAATTTATAATGTGGTTACTCATGAAAACCCACTCACTGTAATTTTAAGCCAAAAATTTACTTTTAATTTCTAAACTTTATATTTGTTTTTATAAGCACTTTTTCTACAAAAATTTTTAATCCCTCTATAGTTTTGTAGTTGTACTTTATCATCTGTATGTCTCAAAGTACACTTATTTTACAGATATCATTTCCTTGTTCTATTATTTTGATTGTGCAGACATTCTTCCAACTCTTGGTGTTGATAATAGAAATGAGGAACAAAGAAACAAGCACAAAACCAAAGACCGAGGATAGCATGTTCACGCCTTCCTGCCTTACAAATCCCACCAAGGTTCTTGACCTTAAAACATGCAAACAGTTTTAGAAAATAAAAACAAACAAACAAATAAAGAAAGAAGATACAAAATATAATCCAAAACTTGTCTTAAGGTTACCAAAGGCGAAAGAAACTCTAACAGATTTCAAAGAGAAACTGACTTAGGATATACTGGTGACACTGTACAGAAGTACAAATATAATTTCCAGGATGCCATCATTTCCTCTGAGCAGACCCACAGTACATCCACGTCATCCATCCACATCTGTCCTCATTGTCAGGAATTATGGGAGCTACCACAGAGCAGACCCAGCCCAAAGGAAAACCGCCCTGATTTTCACACTCAGTGAACTCTCAGTAAGCCAGCTCTAGAGAAGAAAAGAGACAAAAGTGTCCTCATAGTTGCTACTAAGGAGACACTATTCCTATTATTCATGGCCTCATGCCTCCAGAAGTCTCAAAATAACACCAGTTAAGATTACATGGGTGAAACTTTAACTTCTCTTGGCTGTCTCTATCTTGTCACAGGATATCTTTGGTCTTTAGTGAGTTAGGATTTCATTAGTGTTCACATGACTTCAAATGGACCTTGTAGGTCTGTATTTGCCTTCACTCACGGATCTACCTTACATCTGCTTTCTTGAATCCTCTGGGCAAGCAGATGGTGCTGTGACGACATAGTAGCCATCTGTAATATAACCTTTCTGCTTTTAGAGGAAAAATGCAGGCTGCCCAAGGCATCTCCCTGCCACTTGTGTGCTGATTTATACCTCAGCATGTTCTATTTCTTTCAGAGTAGTATCTATGGAAACATTTATCATTTTCTTGCTTTTCATGCTATAGTTAGACATAATGTTTCCTTTTATTCAGTGGTATTAAATGATGAAATGAACTCAAATTCTGGATGTGGGCTCAGACAAGTGTTACAGATTCTGAAAGTACCTGGAACTTCTAGTCATTGTGACAAATGGGCCATTGTGAAGTGCTGGAAGAAGCACAATGGATTGTCACTCACTGCTTTTTGAATTGCAATTACTTTTTGTATTATGAACAGTTTCCTTGACCAAATGTAAAAATGGAGAAAATTACAATGAAACGACCATTATTCTCAGATCTTGCTTTATTGTGATGTGATAAAATATGCCAAAATAAATTTATTTTGAAGCCGTCCAACTTTTATGTACTTCTATATCTTCTTTTCCTTGGAACAATGTGCATAAATATCAATAGCTGAAAAAGCTGATGGATGATAAAGATATTTTCCCTGCAATCTATACTTCTAGTGAGCCACTGGTGAATAGCTCAAAAAGAATATAGTAGTACCTTAGGGTATGCATGAGAATTCTTCTGTGTCTGATCAGTTCATTTGCAGGTTCCATTTAGTTATATCATTTCAGAGTTATATTATTAATTATACCACACAGAAGGTAACAATTATTCCTTTGGCCTCTTCTTATTCTCTAATTCCATCTTTTGGGGGGCTTGCAGACAGATTTCTAGACTCAGATTTGCTATTTTATGGACCAATCTACTTGCATACAAGCAGCAGGAAAACAAGACAAAACAGAATAATTGTCAAAACTACTAAATCTACTGAAACACATGTATATGATCTAGAAGATTTCTTCCCAAGACTTACCTTAAAATTGATCCTAGCTGCTTACAGAACTCACTGAATATTGGAAGCATTTATGTGAGTAATGTTGTCATGTGAATCCTAACTAGAGCAATGGCTGTGAGCCTGGTCAATATGCTCAGGACCTAGGTCAAACCACTCGGAGTATACTCTGGATTTACCAACTAGCTTCAAGTCTTTCAATTTTACAAAAGGGTTAGTAAACTTATAAACCCATTTTTGTGATTAAAATGGAACTGTAAAACCTTAGAATTGTGCCAGGTACATAGAAAGCTGTGAATAAAGTCAAGGATATGCTTTTCATTTCTAAATGAGGACTGTTGTACCTTAACATAGAGGTGTTTTTCTCTTTATTTTGAGATAGGTTCTCAATATGAAATTCAGACTGGACTTGAATTCACTATTTATTCAAGACTGGCCTTGAACTCACAGTGATCCCCTTGCCTCAGCCTCCTGTTGGGATGACAGGTGTGCCTCACAAAATCTGGCCTTAGAGTTCTAATTTAGCTTTCTGTTGAAAGAGTTGTCACAATGAAACATAGTTGCTTCCAGCACAAGGGCTAAAACATTAAGAAGGGAAGGATGACAACATAATATACACATACTGATAGGAAAAGATAACAATACAACATATGCACACACACACACACACACACACACTCTTAAGCACACAGTCAGTTCAATACAACACATACACACATACTTAATAAGCACACAGTCAGAAATATGCATGCATATTCCCAGCAAGAAACAAAAGAAAATGACAGATTTAACAACAAGATTGTTAACAGTTTCATTAGTAATATACTTCATACTGTGGTTAAAAACCACAGATATACAGGCAAGAAGGAGCCAAGCAACTGGTGTGTGGAGAGCTGTTCTTTATTTCTCAGCAGATCCTGGCCATATGACTTTGCTTCATTGTGCAGCATACCATAGTAACCATGATTACTGCAAAGTTAATAAACAACAGGGTATCCATGGAACTATATTCAAATCTTTTTGTAAATGTTGAAGCATATTTTACAACAGGCTTTGGAAATATATCTAATATATTTAGAAATATTTAAAATATATCTAATATTTCTAAGTTTTTTATTTAATTATTTTTTGAAGGGCGTCTGAATACACAGTTGTACACTAGCACCACGTGTGGTACTGGGGATCAAACTCAGGACCTTGTGCTTGTCAAGCAGGTGTTTTTGTTGCCAAGCTAGCTCTCCAGCCCCTATATCTAAGCTTTGATGATACTATTGTAGGAACAAAACCTTTATTTATATGAAATGATCACCTATACGGGGATTGAACATAGGTTAAAAATCAAGCATTTACAATTTTCAAAATTATAAAACATTATATCTTTTGTCATTCTTAGTTCCTTCTTTACCTCCTAAAAATCTGTGAGGATGAGAGTAAAGGGGAAAGCAAGAACTGGTGAAGGGGTTGACAAGCTGGGAGACTGCAACCTGGCTGCAAGAGGAGATTCCCTGGAGAGTGCCAAATAATCTGAAAATCACTACAGGTAGTATCTTAAGTTATTAGGGAGAGTACTTCAACCTCAATAATTTTAAGACACACACCAAGCTTTAGTGAGAATATCAACCTTTACCAGTAGGTATGTGACTGCACAACAGTGCCTTTAATGTATGACAAGTATAACAGTAGAGTTAGAAGAATAATAAGAAGTATTGGAAATCAGTATATTTTCTTAAGGGTTCTAGATTTTCTGTGTAGGTGAAACATATCAGTGGGCTATTAGGATGTGTACAGCAGAGATGGATCAATTTCATCCATTCTTCTATGGAGAAAATGAAGTAATTTTTTTCCTGCAAATGAGTTTTGGAGCACTGGTTGGCAGAAAATGAGAAAATCCAAAATGTCTCCATAGGTAAGATGGACAAGACACAGCTCACAGTCCTTTGAACAAATGACTGAAGACTGGGTGACAGTGACAACTCACTAGATACTAGCATGTGCAAAAGACCACTGAGCCCAAGATTGTTGCTTTCATAACCAGCACATGGATTTCCTTAGGCGTTCACAGAAATCCTTAGAACAGTTCCCTAGCCTGAGGAAGAGGAGGTAGAACAGTGAGATTGTAAAGGTATCAAGATCTAATTCCTGTCAAAAGTTATATTTGTAGCTCAAAGACTAAATACAAAAGTTTCAAGAAGATAAAAGAAATTGCAAATCTTGGACACTTGATTTTGTGGCCTGACATTTGTACCTGCTCCATGGTTGGAGGAAGAATTCCTCACTCTCCGTCGTATTATGGAATGTCTGGGATGGACTAATTTTCACATTAGAAAGGATCATGTTCACTGGTGGCATTTCTATCCTTACCTGGAAGAATTTAAGAGTCTTATTAAAATAAAAAGATGAATTTTGGAGGTGAAGGGTTGAAATAATTAAAAATAGTGATCATAGCATCAATGTGACATATCTAATAGGATTAAGAGTGAGGGCACTCTACAAAGCAATATCAAATATTTTATTTTAAATTTACATAATTTTTGTGACAGCTATCTAGTCACAAAAATAATAAAATAAAGAAAAAATAAAGAAAAGAAAAATTGTCATGTATAAAACACAAGGTTACTTAACATGATTTGCTTCAAGACCTCCACTTTTCTAATTCATAATGCAACCCAAAATTTTCCCATTTTGAAGCTTATATCAAATTATTTGACTTCCTATGACTCCACACTCCAAGCCATGCATTGCTTCTATGCCCTTCTGAGATTTTGCTAAGACTATCCTGAGGTGATCTTCTTGTCAATTATAAAACAATTGACAATCTTAGCTTTCCTTTCTACAACATCTGACACACTGAGATTTACTTTTAGGAACAGATATTCTAATGATATTTTAGAGCATTCAAGAGACTACTTCATTCATTCAACTTTATTGAGTATATACTATGAACTAATTGCAAAATATAAAGGATTCGGAAACTAAAAAATAATGGATAAAAAGTCTTAGCTCTTGAATTAAAAGAACTAATATTTTAAAAGAAAAGTCAACCAGTAAGCAATAAAGTAGATACAATCCTTTTAAGTATAATTTAATTATAGATGAGAGATGCTTATAACATAGTATGTTTTAGGATTACAGGTAGGAGTCTCTTATTCAAAGTTGAGTTTAAAGAATCAAGAACTAATTTAGAGTTAAATAGGATCAAAGAAGGTAAGGAGAAGAAGCTGAAAGGACAAATATGCAATGGGAAAATTATATAAATGAGGCCTTCTAAACAGATCCACTGGGCTGAAGTTATGCAGGAAGTTGAGAAATGATAGGAGAGGAAACAAGAAATAAGCTGGGAAGGGATGGAAATTCTGAGGAATTATTTTTTGTTATTGTTGTTATTTTTGTGGTACCAGGGGTTGAACTCAGGACCCTGAGCTTACCAGGCAAGTGCTTATTCTACTGAGCCATCTCACCAGGTTGTCATGTCATATCAATTACTGCCATACTGTCTCTTGAGTAAATGTTTATTTTAAAAAAGGTTAACAAATGAAAAAAAGACACAAGAAAAAAAAGTCATAGGACTGTCCTGCTATAATGCTGTATATGGTTAGATTTATAAATTTCTGTGTAAAAATGTGTAATTGTTTATTTCTATTTTAAAATTTCTTTTTAAATTTTTTTCTTCATACTCTGTAGGGACTTAAAGTTTAATATATCAATACTTGATGGAAAATACATTTTACGTGTTATGTCTAAGAAGTTTGATACTCACACAGATAGTGAGGTTAAGCTCAATTGTCTATATTGTAGGGTAATAATAATAAGCTTTTCTTTTGGAGGGCTAACAACTTAAGTTTGCATACTAAAAATCAGACAAAAACAAGGGCTGCAAGGACAGCCAACATTTTGTCCCTAGTCTTTCGAGGTCAGTGAAGACTCAGGACATATGAGCACCTGTAATTTAACATCATGTAACTCAGTTGTATTCCAAATTTTCTGACTAAGGAGATTATGGGCATAATATGGAACTGGTATTTTCCATCAAGTATTGATATGTTGAACTTTAAGTCCGTACAGAATATGATGAAAAAACATTTAAAAATTAAAATATATTTTTAAAATAAGCATAAAAAATTGTATACTTCTTATGTTTATGAAATATAAGAAGTAAAGCCATGTTGTTATGTTGAGCTGTAGGGGACTCAGGTCAACAATTTCTGACATTACCAGTCAAGTGAAAGACCCAATACTGTTATGGGCTAATGGACTCTTTTAGAATATTTTGCTGAGTTTAGACACCTATAATATTTAAATGATGGAGCTTAACAAAAAAAGGGGATACAGATGAATGTCTATTTTGTATCTGTGTATTCAAAGTGATTAGGATAGATATATAGTTACATTCTCTTAATGAATAGAGCGATTTGTTCTAATGGTGTTTGTAAATAGGATATCATGTACACATCTTGTACAGCAATTAACCACTAGGAAGAATGTATGCAATGTGTTGATTATTAAAACTGTCCTATGAATTTGATTTGAAACTGTCTCATTGCTATTTGCTTATCAATAAAATTATGGGGAAAAAAAGGAGATTATGGGGCCAAAGAGGAAAGTGATCGATGATGTACAGTGTGCCTTAGGCGAGTCACATGGAGAGTAAACATTCTCTTAGGCTTTCACAGAGAGCAAATTAGTCAAGCTATGGCCGTGACACATCCACATGGCTGACACTGACAAATGATCTACAAACTGCAGGACAGGGTTTAAGGTTAAATCCTGAGGGGATTTAGTTGACCTTAGCAGATACAAAAGTTTAATTTCTTATTATACAAGTCTTGCTTTATCTTGGTCTTAACCATACAGCAGAAAAATATAAAAATGAGGTATAAATATTAAAACCATATTAATATGCTGGTCTTTAAGGCTCAAGTCAACAACTTCTCACATTGCCAGTTCTATGGATAACTCACTATTATTATGGACTACTGGACTCTATTGGAATATTTTACTGAATTCACACATCTACAATATTTAAATGACAATGGAATACCCCTCTCTGACAAAACTGAACAAAAAGAGAAAATACAAATGAAGGAACACTTTTGCATCTGTATATTGAAAAGAGTTAGGATAGATATGCAGCTACTGGCAGAATAGGAATTTCTGCCACGTTCCGGGAATGCCCAGATCCAGTGCTAGCCCAGACCCAGTGAGTGTGTGGGAGAGCTTCCAGCTACCCTGCAACACCGAGACCTACTGCTCCCAGCCCAGGCGCAGCCTGAGTGAGAACCTCTTTCACCTCCTTGGGACACCCCCCACCAATCCATAGGACATGCCCACCCTGCCCACCGAGTAGGAATTTCTGTCGCATTCCGGGAACGCCCAGATTCAGTCCTAGCTCAGTCCTAGTGAGTGTGTGGGAGAGCTGCCTCTCCACACTACTCCACCTTGTCCTCTCCAGACTCAGCTCAGGCCTGGCATACAGGCCTGGGGTGAAACCCTTCAGCTACAATCCCTGCAGAGAGTGTAGGGGACAGAACCACCCAGCTAGTCCAGGAGGAGAACATCTTGCCAGAAGGGCACAACAGATTCACCCCCAAGGGCAGCAGCAGCAAGGAGCTGAGCACAGCAGCCAGAACCAAGTCAGGCACAACTGGATAAATCCAAACTTTGTAGATCGGCACCTGAACTTCAGTAGGTGCTAAGGTTATAAATGCATCAAAGATTTACAACAAAGGTCAGAAGACAGTGCTACACAAAATGACAACAAGAAGGAGCAAAATGCAATCTCAGAACACAAGCCCCCCCATAACAAATGCAGAGGACACTAACACAGAACAAACTGGGAATCACACAGCTGAAATCAATGAATCAATGGCTTCTGAAATAAAGAAACAGCTGCAGAAAGGTACAGAGGGACACAGACTGGAAATGAAAAAAAAAAATCCCTGAACTAATAACATCTGAAGTAAAGAATCAAATGCAGAAACATGTGGAGAAACAGAATGCCCGGGGCTGGGGAGATGGCTCAATAGAATAAGTGTTTCCCTGGCAAGCGCAAGGGTCTGAGTTCAATCCCCGGTTCCACCAAAGGAAAAAAAAAAAAAAAAGGAAACAGAATGCCCACCCAGAAAAAGTGCAAAGGACACTAGCTCAGCTCAAATGTGTTAAGTAATAGCATTGATACTAAATAAGCAACAGCAGAAATTCATAGAGGAACTTAGAGCGGAATTCTTTTCTACTACCTCAGCTCAAATGTACGAATTAATAGCGTCAATAGTAAGTGAGCAATAGAACAAAGTTATAGAGAAACTTAGAGTGGAACTTTCTGAAATAAGAAGAGAATTCTCAGAACTCATAGTATCTGAAGAATCAACTATAGAAACATAGGAAGGGAACCCAATCTGAAAAAACACTGCAGTAAAAGAATTTATAACTACTTCTAAGGAAGATAAAAAAATAGAGGTGATTAGAAAAATGATGGATTCCTTCAATGAGCAATACAGGAAAGAAATAGATTCACATGAAGCAGAGTCAAAGAGATACAGAGGAATTTAAAATCTCAATCACAAGCTTGCAAAATCGCTTAAGTGAAAGTGAAGACAGAGTTTCAGATCTTGAAGTTGCTGGTGCAGCTAGTGAAAAGGTAAGACAGGATCTCTTAAGAACAGCTAGGATGCAGGAAAAAATAGTCCTTCACCTGCAGGATTATGCAAAGATGAGCAATGTGAGACTAATAAGCATCAATGAGAAAGAAGGAGTCAATACAAATGACATCAAAAATTTATGGGCAGAAGTAATAGCAGAAAACTTCTCAAATATGAGGAAACAATCTGACATTCAGATAACTGAAGCATACAGAACACCAAGTAACCTGAACCAATTAAAAACACACCAAGACATATAATAGGCAAAATCCCAGAAAAATTTAGCAAAAGAATAAGATACTAAAAGATGCTAGAGAAAAGAAGCAGATCACAGTCAAAGGAAAACCCATCAGAATTACAATGAACTTCTCTTCACAAACCATGAAGGCAAGAAGAACATGGAGCAGAGTACTTCAAGTCCTCTATGAAAACAAATTCAGGCCCAGACTACTATACCACGCAAAACTCTCTCAAGTTTGATGGAGAAGTGAAATACTTCCATGACAAAAAACAGCTAAAGAATTCCATGATGACAAAGCCAACCTTACACAGGCTACTGAAAGATGTTGTAGAGTGGGACTAAAATGATCAGAACTCCAAAATGAGATCAGAAGTAACCGACTAGATAGGGCAAACAATTAAACACCAGAGAAAAAGGAGTAAATGACAACAGGTAAATAACATGGCAAATGTAAGTCAATACATCTCAATTCTAACCATCAATGTAAATGGACTCAATTCACCAATTAAGAGAAATAGACTGGCACAGTGCATTAGGAAACAAAGT
>NW_004525170.1:65082-66753 GCF_000260255.1 Octodon degus
CATGGGAAGCATTGTTATGGGCTCTAGGCTTTGAGCTGGACTCGTGTGGAACAATGACATGGGATGCAGGCCCTCCGCTGGATTCTGTGTCCTTAGTGTGGGGACAGATTTCCTACACTGTTTCGTGCTTGAATCTGGGTGACTACCATAAAATAATTACATCACCTATGCTTCTTGTATTAAATTTTTCCATTGGGCACCCTGATTACTACATGTTTAATATGAATATTTTACTTTTTTCATCTCTTCTTTTTTTATTTTCTTTCTGTTTGCCTCCTCTGTCCGCATCTTTCTATCCTTCTCTTCTTGCCTCTAAAATTATTATTTCTTCTGGTAGACTTTTACAATATATTTTTCAAGTGATAGCTAAATATAAATGCAATCTTATTAAACATGCATCTTCAAATTATTTATTTTTCACAATTATAATAAAAATTCATTTTGATGAACCCGAAATTAAAAAAGAAACCACCATTCATACCACCTGTTTTATATGAATAATAATCAGTCATTTTAGTAACTTTATGAGTCTTATTATTAATGAGGACTTTTTCTGTAACATTTGCATGTGAAATTCCAAATAAAGGCAATTTTCAAAAATAAAGCATAAAATAAAAATAATATGGCAACAAAAGAATGAACAAGGAGCTAACAGGACTGATGGATCCATAGTATGCTTCAACTTTGAAATCAAACTCTAATGTATAAGTACTTTTTAAATATTTATCCAAATTTAAGTCATTTGTAAAGTAATTAATACATAGTAGTCTAATCTAACTTTATAAAATAATAACAGTTTATATTATTTATGTGATACAAGTTTTAGTTTTAGGCCAAATACATTCTGAAATATATTAATATTTCATTTTATTGGCTTAGATTTCATAGCAATCAACTTCTAAGCACCTATCACTAAATTTCTCTATCTCTTTACCATCTCTTCATAAGTAATCTTGGGGGGTCAGTGATATGACTTAGCTGACCAAAGTGCCTGCTTAGGCAAGCTCAGTGAAGCACAGGGCCTGTGGCTCAATCCTCAGCACAACAAGCTGCACTAGCCCTGCCCCAAGGGTGGGTAAGCCAGCCACAGAGTCCGAATGTGCTAGTGCACTCCTGTAATCCCAGGATTAGGGAGGCTGGAAACAGGAGAATCATTATGAGTCCGAGCTGAATACTGAAACACTGTAGCAACCAAGTATATTTTTTTAAAAATCTTACCCTAAGTGCCTTCACTATAACTAAGTTATTCCAATAGCCTCCCTACCTTCATGTGAAGATAAATTCATTATCAGCACAGCAACCAGGGGAATCCTTTCAGAACAAGATCCAAGTCATTTCCCTTCTCTGTTCATCTACTGTATGTTTCTTATGTCTTATATCTTATAGCTTACACCTTAAAAGGAAGTCAAGCTAAGTTCAGTGTATATTGATAGCTTCTGTGAATGCCCTGTCCCTCTGCCTGTTGTCTCTGTTGCTATCTAATGGTGTTTCTCCTCTCTCTGCGACACTGCTCTCTCAGTTGTTCTTCCAGTATGACTCTCCTCTTTGCCAAGACTTTGGACTATTTGTCCACCTGCTGAATACTATTCTCCAGAGTGTATCTTCTGTCCTTCAGTCTGTGAAGTTGCTAATTTTCTTTGTGGCTTATACTTTATCCTTATCCAAATTCCC
>NW_004525170.1:67898-68873 GCF_000260255.1 Octodon degus
TAAAAGTAGTTTTAATCAAAAGGTGTACCCTGGAAATATTTTAGACTAAGGGCTTTTTAATATCTCTTAGGTCTTTGGGCTGCCATTAGTTCAATCATACAGTCACCATCAAATGTGACAAGCTCTTTACACATAGATTTTTAAACAAAATGTATAAAACACATATACCTGGACCAACCCCAGGCCCTGCGAGTGTGGGGAAGAGCTTCTGCTCTGCCCTGCACCAGCCCAATGCTCCAAGCCCAGGCCTGTGGCATGACAGAGGCCTTTTTCCATGCTCTCCAGACCTCCCCCACCCAGCCAGACCCAGCACAGCCTGCCCTCTGAGTGAGAACTTCCACAGCGCTTTGGGCCCGCTCCATATCCGATCATTCCCAGGCCCTGCGAGTGTGGGGAAGAGTTTCTGCTCTGTCCTGCTCCTACCCGCCGCTCCAAGCCCAGGCTTGCCATGTGAAAGAGGCCTTTCCCCATGTTCTCTGGACCTCCCCCACCCGGCCAGACACAGCAGAGCCCATCCTATGAGTGAGAACTTCCCCCTTGCTCTTGGGAATCCTGCAGACCCACGAGAGTACAGCCCCAGTGAGTGTGTGGGAGAGCTTCTGTGCTCTCTTGCTCCCACTCCTCATACAGCTCCAGACCCACCCCAGGCCTGGCATACACGCTTGGGGTAAAACCCTGCAGCTAAAATCCCTGCAATGAGACTAGGGTCAAAACCATACAGCTAATCCAATAACAGATCATATTACCAGAGGGTTACAGCAGGCCCACCTCCAAGGCCAACAACAATAAGGAGCTGAGCAGAGTAGCCAGACCCAACCCAGGCACAACTGCATGAACTAGAACTTGGTATATGAGTACCCAAATTTCATTAACTAATAAGGACATAATTACACAAAAGCGCTACACCAAAGGTCAGGGGTCAATGCAATATGAAATGCTAAGGACAAGGAGTAAAATGCAAACTCAGGCCTCGAG
>NW_004525170.1:70199-71100 GCF_000260255.1 Octodon degus
AGTTAAAAACAGCATTTAAATAACATGTCAGTAGTAAGTCAACACATCTCAATTTTAACATCAACGTAAATGGACTCAATTCACCAATTAAGAGAAACAGATTCATTAGATTCATCTCACTAAAAAATCAAAGATCTTTCCACGGAAAATTCCATTATTCTGAAAAAAGAGATCGTAGAGGATTTCAGAAAATAGAAATCTATTCCCTGCTCCTGGATAGGAAGAACTAACATTGTGAAGATGGCCATACTCCCAAATTTTTGCATAGATTTAACACAACCCCTATTAATCTACCATCAACATACCCCCAGACCTAGAGAAATTCTTCCTAAAATTTATTTGGAACCAAAAAATGACCTAGAATAGCAAAGGCAATCCTGGTCAACAAAGACAAAGCAGGAGGCATTACAATCCCTGTCTTGAAATTATACTACAAAGCAACTGTGACAAAATCAACATGGTATTGGCAACAAAATAGACAAGAGGATGAAGGGAATAGATTAGTAGAAGCAGATGCCCCTAGGGATGCACTCAGCCACCTGATCTTTGACAAAGTGCCCAAACACGCTTACTAGAAGAAAGATAGTCTCTTTAACAAATGGTGCTGGAAAATTTGGCTCTCTCCATGCCAAAAAATAAAACTTGAGCCAGGTCTATCACCATCCACTAAACTAAAGTCAAAATGGATTAAAGAACTGAACATTAAAACAGAAACACTAAATCTCCTAGAAGAGAAAGTAGGAGGATCTCGTGAAGACATAGAAGTAGGCAAAGAGTTCATGAGCAAAAATCAAATCACACGGGACATACTTGAAAGTGTTAACAACTGAGACCACCGCTTATTAAGTTTTTGCACATCAAAAGAAATTATCAACAAAGGGAAAAGACAACCCACAAACTT
>NW_004525170.1:72041-72881 GCF_000260255.1 Octodon degus
GTCATGCTTGGAGTGCTTGCCCTCCTGGAAGTATAAATATATACTTCTTGTCATGACATGCCATTTATTGCCATAATGTCTCTCAAGTAGAGGCTTTTTTTTAATGGGTAATAAATTGAAAAAAAAGACAAAAGAGTAAGAAAAAATTGTCACAGATCTGTCCTGTTACAATTCTGTATATGGTTAGATTTCTAAGTTTCTTTGTAAAAATGTTAATGCTCATTTCTGCTTTTATAAAATTACTTTTCCTTCATGTTTTGTAAGGACTTAACATTCAACATATCAATATTTGATGGAAAATGCCTGTTCCATGATATGTCAAAGATGTTTGATATCTAGACAGATAGGGTAAACCAAACTGCATATATTGCAAGTTAATAATAAGTTTCTCTTCTGGAGGGTTAACAACCTAAGTTAGCAGATCAAAATTGGAGAAAAGGATGGAATACAAGGTATGCCAGCATTATGGTCCTAGCCTTTCAAGGTCAGGGAAGACTCAGGACATAGGAGAATCTGTACTGTAACAACATGTAATTCAGTGGTGCTTCAAATTTTCTGATCAAGAAGATTATGGAGCCACAGAGGAATGTGATCGATGATCTAGAGTGTGCCTGGAGAGAGTCACATGGAGAGAACAAACATTTTCTCAGGCTTTCACAGAAAGCAAACTGGTCAAGCAATGGCTGTGACTCATACTCATGGCTGACCCTGATAAAGGATCTACAAAGTGCAGTACAGGGCTACAGGATAAATCCTGAGAGCATTTGACCGACCTTATCAGATGCAAAAGTTACATTTCTTGTTATATATGTCTTGCTTTATCTTGGTCTTAACCATCCA
>NW_004525170.1:74095-77137 GCF_000260255.1 Octodon degus
AGGAATTTGCTCACACATTTTTCTATTTTGCTGTGAAACTTGCTTTGGCATGTTGTTGCTGGTTGTAGTCAGAATCATATTTACATATTGCAGATGCTACATTTGCCATTGCAAGAAAAATATTTTTCCATATAGATTTCAAAAAGAACAAAGCTAGCTGGAACGTAGGTGGGGCCTTCATTCACACTTTGCCTTACAGTCCCCAGCCTACTCCCTAGTTTCCATTTTCAGTGCTTATCAACTCTGTGTCTGTTCTTCCTAGGGAAGAGTAGGTGTCCTCTTAACACCCACTACTGACCGCCAGCAGGACTAAACACAATCTTAGGTGTTTTCTAAAGGATTATCATATTGATTTTATTCTTTCCATAGAAATGAGGTATGGTTATGCCACTCTTAACTACTAGTATGAAAACCTTAACTGAAGTGCTCAAAAGACCTCGGGAAATGATATAAGTATGCCAATCTTGGCAGAGGAAAGAGGATTAATGGTGGCATCTTCCATAAGCCTGAAGAACTATGAACAGAAATAAAAGCCAAGGCACTAGTAATGGGAAATGTAGTACATGGAGTGCTGGCTTTGGCTCACTGACTGTTTAAAAGTAACTCCTAATTTCAGGAAGAGATGAATGCCTAAACTACTTTCTGAGAAACAGAAAATATTACTTAGGACAATCATCCTGGGATAGGAAAGGAGAATGGTAGACTCCTCAGGCTCAAAAGAGAATCATATAGGTCTACTAGATTTTATTTTTTAAGTGAGAACATCATAAAAATAAATTATGAATATGACATAACTTAGTGGAAGGAGTTTTCTCTCCGACTGGACAGAAGGCCCACTTAGTTCCATGACTAGGACAGGTTTTTAACTAAAGTACTCACAAAAAATTCTTATCTTGGTTCAGAGGGTTTAAAACTGCCATAACATGTGAGCTGAACCCTGACTTAACAATGTGCATGACATTTCTATCATGTTATTCACAGGAAGGATGTAATAGTGTTGATATAAAAAGCAATAGGGCTAAAACTAAATAACTGAACTTGCCTAGTATGAATAGGGGACTGAGCTAGAGCTCCAGCATGGGGGACAAAAAAATAAATAAATAAAAACAAGCCTATATTGTGGAAAAACAGAAAATTCCCACAGAAAATGTATTATAAGCATGAATTCACTTTTCAGTAAAATTCCTTGTCATTTTGCATTTAAAAGTTTCATGCAGCTACAATTTAGGCTGTGTTTTGGGGTAAACATCAAAGTTACCCTCAGTTCATTTTGTAGAGCAAAACATATCCAAGCTGAACCCTAGAGGTTACCTTTTGAATGGTCTTAACATTTCTCTCAGCTGGTGTAACAAATAGACAGATTTCTTCTCGACTCTGGGTCCCTCATCACCCTTTTTATAATAGAAAATAGTAAAACAATAAATAAATGAATAAATAAGATACAAAATTTTACTAAACAAAAATGATAGAAATACAATTGTTTTTATAATGCATATTGTTCTATTCAAATTATTCAGATTAGTAGATATAAACGTGAAAAATTGGTCAAAATTCATAAGAAGAAAAATAATAAATTTAAGCATTAACTGTTCCTTTTAATAGAGTGGTAGAAATCAGCAGTACAATCATCCAAGCTACCTTATGTGTTATGGTTTGTGTCTAGTTGTCTCCCTAAAGCCTCATGCAGTCATGGGGTGGACTTCTACAGTTTGTGATTAATTCATGATCTAGTGCTGGGATTATGGGTATGAATGCTGCTGGGATAATGGATGTGAGAGCTGCTGGGATTATGGGTGTGAGCGCTACACCCAGTCTGAGGTAGGCAACCTGAATGGAACCTTAGAGAGACAGACTTGCTCTCTGCTGCCACAGCTGCTGCTCTTGCCTTCTGCTCTTGCTCTTTTTCTGTTTTCTGCCACCATGAACTGCTGCCTTCTGCCATGTGCCACTCTTTTTGGAGCCAACCAAGTATGCCCTGAAACCTCCACAAACTGTGAGATAAATAAACGTTTCATTCTTTAATTCTGGGTGTCAGGTACTTTGTCCCAGCAATGAGAGAAAAGTAACTGAGACACTGTAAATATACATATGTAGTTCCCCTCCTACTTTCTATTCTCCTTTCCTTCATCTAAATTGTTCCTTCCATTTGAAGTTTATTTTTCTTTCATAGTATCTACTGTACCTTTCAGATTTTGCCAACTCTTTTAAGTTTTATGTTTTTGAGATATTACAATGTTTACAAATGTGTTCTGATTTATTTCACTTGTGAGCATAGACTCTAGTTGCATCAGTTTACCTATAAAAGTCTCAACTTTAATGCTTCTTTGTAGCTTAGTAATATTCCATTGTATAAAGATACCACATATTTTTTTTTCTCAGTTCCTCAGTTGATGAGCATCTGGGTTATTTCCAAGATAAAGCTATAACAAATTGTGTTGCTATAAACATGGGCACACATATATTGCTGTGGTATGATGTTTTCAGTTCTTTTGGAAAAATATCCAGAAGGGTGACTTCTGGGCCAAGTGGGACCTCTCATCCTAGTTATTTGAGGAATCTCAACACTGATTTCCATAGTAGTTTTATCAGTCTACTCCTACCAGCAGTAGAGAAGGGTTCCTTTGCCCCACAGCCTCTGCAGCATTTGTTATTGGCTGATTATTTGGTGATAATAATAGAGTGGTAGAAATCAGCAGTACAATCATCCAAGGGTGAGATGATTGTAGGGTGAGATGGAATTTCAGTTTATATTTCTCAAATGACCAATGATGTTGAACATTTTTTTTTCATGTATTTATCTGACATTTGTACATTCTCACCTGAAAAGTGTATATTCTTCTAACATGTCCATTTTTTGACTGACTCTTTGAATTTGGGGGATCTGATTTTTTAAATTTGTTTATATGGTAATATCAGAAGTTGTTGACTTGAGCTTTTTACAGCCCAGCATATTAATATTGCTTTACTTTTTATACTTTATTTTTATGCTTTTCTGCTGGATAGTTAAGACCAAGATAAACCAAGACCTATATAACAAGAAAC
>NW_004525170.1:77918-79910 GCF_000260255.1 Octodon degus
AAATCCCGGGTGTTGATTCTTTGAAGTATTTCCTATACATTTTGGATTTTGTTCATGAACTCTTTGCCTACCCCTATGTCTTTAATATTTCTACCTACTTTCTCTGGCAGTGTATTTTAAGTCAGGGATAGTGCTGCCTTTTGCCTCCCTTTGTTGCCTGAGATTGTTTTTGCTATTCTATGTCTCTTTTGGTTCCATACAAATTTTAGGAATGTTTTCTCTAGATTTGTGAATCTATGAGGTATGCTAATGGCATTTTAATCAGGTTTGCATTGAATCTGTGTAACACTTTTAGGGACATGGCCATTTTCCCATGTTGGTTCTTTTTATCCTTAAGCAAGGAATATCCTTCTATTTTCTAAAATCCTCTTTCATCTCTTTTTTCAGAGCACTAAAAATTTCAGTGTATAGATCTTTCCTGTCCTTTGTTAGATTGATTCTTAAGCACTTTTGCTAGCTTGTCACAGGCCACCTGTCCTTGTACCAGTCACCTGGATTTGAACAAATCCATGTTTAACTTTTGTCAGTCTGGGAAGAGTGTATAAGATTCCCCATGCTTGGCTTCGGGACTCTGCACATTGAGAGTACCATGGTTTAGGGAGACAAATGCCCACCCCCCCAGGCCTGGCATTCTTTCAACTACTCCAAGTGCAAATTGCTTCATCATAAAGCAAGTTAAGGCAGGATGTAATTCCCTGTCACAACCAATTTCTCCCACTACTTCAGAGAGCACTGGAATTGTCTGCTATTGTCCTATTTCCTCTAAAGTGAATTAGGGAAATCCAAAAAAATGATGGAGGAGTGAAAAAAGGAATCAGGACAACACATTCAAATCCATTGCCTCCTGCCAGTAATTTAGAAAGATTTTGTAGAACTTCCCAGACTCCTACTACATGTGAGTTTTGGTAAGAGACAGAAGTGCTTACACTCCAGAATATAATGAAATTCATTGTTGGCAAAAATAAATATTTATGTGTAAAAGAATACTGCTCAAGTACATTTCACATGTCAGCATAACACTTTTCTTAAGTTTTTGTAAGTTTAAATAGAAATAAAAGTATTATGGAAATTAAACAGATAAAAGTATCAATTGTATAATTATTAGAAAATACATTTGTTTCTTGCATTAGCACAATCTACAATCTACATTTAGCAGACACTGTAGCAGTGTCCACAATTTCAGTTATCTAAGGTCAACTATAGTCTGAACTGCTTGATCATTTTTTTAATGTATTTGATATAGGGGTCTCAGGACACAACTCAGTCATGTAAAGATCCTCCTGTTTTTAGCCTCCCCAGCTCCTGTAAAGGCATGCACCACCATGCTGGACTTGGTTTCCATGTTCAAGCGCATGCTGGGTCCAGGGCCGACCTGGCATGTGGGACCAAGGTGTTTGATCATTTATAAGTATTAAATTGTTTATTGTTTTAAGTGGTGTGAAATCTTTTTTTTTTCATTTTTTTAATACTTTATTTATTTGGTACAGGGTTTTGCTATGCAGCTCGGATGGTAGTGATCCTCCTGTCCCAGCCTCCCCAGCACTGGGATTGCAGACCTATGCCACTTGGTGTGAATTCTTGCTACCATCTAGCTCTGTCCTGCCTGAGACATGAATTATTCCTCACCATGTACATTCACATTTTTAAATGCTGCATACCTATTAGTCACCAAGTAGCTATTTTAATTTCAGGTCAACTGTTCCCCAACCTGTGTTTGTTTTCAAAAAGTACTTTTACTCCACAATGGACCTAAGGCACAGAAGCAGCGGTACAAAAGGAGCACCAGGGTGAGAGCATTGATGGAGATGTCAACTGTAGGACTTCGTGGCCCACTGTGGGAAGTACAGGAAAAGCATCAAGGTTTTGTTGGAGGTTCCTCATTTCTGTGATTTCAAGTATCCAGTGTGGGAGTTGGTACTTGCTCTTCTCAAAAAGGGAGACTACATAATACTAGAGAGTAAAATAAGTTCTAATTCATCATGTGTTGGTAGA
>NW_004525170.1:81265-82259 GCF_000260255.1 Octodon degus
TCCATTTCCTGATAGTGGTTCCCAGTGGATAAAATGGATTTAGTAGAACATAAGCATAAAATTTCAGGGTTATGAATGTTCTGAGAAAGCTTCTAACAGTATTTCTTTTTTGAAAAGGAGAAATAGTACAATGTCACCCATGTACTAATAGAGGGTGGGTTATTTTGATGCTCATTTATTTATGTATCAGTTCATCCTGCATCCTGCACCTAGAGTCAGATATTAAACAAGGATGATGATGCAAAATGCAAAGTATGCCTGCCAGGTAATAAAGTAACAGAAGTATCTAGTTAGGGAATATTAAAGACTTTCTCTTTAGGTTTCCAGGAGAAATAAACAATAAGTTCTGAAGAAGTTATCACATGAACACAGCTCTCTACAAAACTGTTGCAGAATGAAGGCCTTGCTAAAATTTTCAATAATATGATCAAAATATTGTACAAATGTAAAACACTGATCATTGTATTATAATCATACATGCATATCCATGTTTATAGGAGCAAAATTCACAAGAGCTAAATTATAGAAACATCCTAACTATCCAGAGAAATATAGTGTACATACACAATGGACTGCTGCTTATCCATAAAGAAGGATACATTTCAGTTATTTATTAGGAGATAGGCTCTGGGACTATATAATAAGTGAAGTAAATCAGATTACCAAATTGATTTTTTATATCTTATACGATAAACCTAATACACAGTGTGAATAATTTTAAAAGCAGAGAGGAGACTGTAGGAAAGAACAGACATTTTTTAAAGATAGAAGGGCATCTTTTTAATCACAAGAATGAAATACCTGACACTCACACCTTACAGAAGAAAAGAGAATTTTCTTTGCACACATTTCATCTGTAGTTGGCTGGCTCCATGGCAAGATGGGCAAAGCCCCAGGGCAGGGCAGAGGCAAACTGTTTGTGGCATTTCATCCAGGAAGCAGAGTCAAGGGGCGACCAGGGAGGGAGATAAGCCTTTCCAGGGCATTGTCCAAG
>NW_004525171.1:0-5765 GCF_000260255.1 Octodon degus
CCCACTCTAGTCCTGGGTATAACTTCCTTTTACCTTGTTTTCATTATTCAGTTCAACTTCCTTTTTGAAGGGAAATAGGGAGCCCCAGTGTGCACAGATCTAAAGGGATATGAGGAAGTCTATGACTCCTTTGTTCTAGTGTTGGTGATGGGACACACAACATGGGATCTCAGATTCATCCCTACTCCTTTTTCCATTTACACGTTGTTTTTTTTTTAAAGAGCACATCTCTATGTAGTTCATTCTAACATAGAATTATGTAGTCCAGATTGCATTAGAAATTGCAGCACTCTTCTTAACACAACCTCTGAGTGTTGAGATTAGAGGTAAGCACCACACCCAGATTCTATTATTTGGAAGAGAGTCTTGTTTACCCCCTGAATTGCACAAGATGGGCATATTCTTGTGCTCTCCCTGTCTCAGCTTCCGAGAGTGCTTGGATTAGTTAAGGGCCTTGCTCCCTTTGTTCAGTTCTGTTCTTTGAGGGTAGCACTCTCTATGTCACAAAGCTTTACCCCATACCTCAGCAACCAAAACACATAGGACAGTAGCCTCTGCTCACAGTACCCTGACTTTAACTCTGGAACAGTCAAACTTTGGGTGTATCCAAACATCCCTTTAAGGACCACTCCTGACCAAGTCAGCAGCACACTACTTCCTTTTGTGTTTCACACTCACACTTGCGACTGCTGCATTTTATTACAACTTAGTCTGTGTTTGGAGAGAGCCTGTGGCTGATGCCTTGACTTCCCAACTCTCCTGAAATCTTTTTTCTCCTAGGTATGTGTACAATACAGCCAGCATGGAGAAAGACCTGAGCTAGAACAACACTAACAGGGTGGAGAGGGAGGGGCGAGTCAGGGCTCTGAGAGTGCTGGGGAGTGGCTACTTGGGAGGGTCAGTGTGGTTAACAAGAGGGATAAAAGGAGAGAAACAATTTAAGATTTCCTGAAAGCATTCGCTAACATTCCATCATATGTCCCATCGTGCATAACTATATCTGTTAATCTGAGCAACCGATTTGAAGATAAAAATACATAATATATCATTGATTATTAATCAGCTATTCTTTTTTGAAAATCAGTGATACATATATTGTTGCATGTCACCTGACTTCTGTATTTGTTTTTGTTTTTCTTGCTTTTGTTTTTAGTCTTCAAATAAAAAGAAAATTACAAAAGAAAGAAAGAAAGAAAGAAAGAAAGAAAGAAAGAAAGAAAGAAAGAAAGAAAGAAAGAAAGAAAGAAAGAAAGGGAGTTACTGAATCCTAGAGCTTGCTGTCACTGCGGGTGCTGCCTGGATTCCCAGACACCATAACTGTCACCTGACTATGTCCATAGTAAGCGCTGTCCTCCTGGGGATGCCCCAATTGCCCACCATCTGCCAGCGTCTTGTGCAGACAGAGGTCGCAGATGGCATAGAGGGTCCTGTGCCTTTTCCCCTTCACTAAGATAGTTTTGGGATTGTGTAGGTGCTGTTTGTTTGTCTTGCCTCACACTCTTGCTTTACTGCTCAGCAGAATTTCAGCTCAGTTGGTAACCCAGGCTGTCTGTGAACTCCAGATTCTCCTACCTCAGCCTCTTTACCATGGGGACTATGGCTGGTTCTACAAGCCTGAATTAACTTTTGGGCATAAATGTGCAAATTAGGTTTCTTTCTCTAAGACTTTTCCAGAGGTAATATCTTATCTGTATGTTAGTTTCTATCATTTTATGTTTCTGAAGTAGGTCTCCATATGGACTTCAGGCCGGACTTGAACTCTTCATGCTCTGGAGGTGGAGTTCATACTCAGAGGTGCTCCTGCCTCAGCACCCTAAGCGCTGGGATGACAGTCATGTGCCAACAATCCGAGCTTTCTTCTTTCAGATATTATTTAAAAGCTCTTGTTCTTCTTTATAAATGCTTAAAAATATTTTATTCATGTATATAGTTTGGTACAGTCTCTCACAATACAGGTCGGACTCATAGCGATCTTGCTGTCTCAACTTCCACAGAGCTACAACTACACACGTGTGCCACCACACCCGGTTTTCAGTGACTGGCATGGCAGAAATACCTGCATTACTGGGCATCGAACCTGGGTCCTTTCTGCTGCCAGGAAGGTGCTTAGTCTGCTGACCTACCTCTAGCCGTCATAAAATTCTTACAATGTAAGCCATGTCTTCAGAGCTCAATAGGGTCTTCTTTGCCAGTAAGTTTCCTCCTGAGGCTGAAAAAGGGGAATCAGGGAAGCCAGGACTATTGGCATTTTGCTGCATGGAATAGAATATTTTTATGTCGTTTTTTTGTTTTTTTTTTGTCCTGAGGTTTAGATCCAGTGCCTTAATTCTGAGTTGTTCACTGGGAGCTTCTACTTTATTTCATATTTTCAGAAAGTGTCTCACTAAGTTATCTACATTGAAATACAGGTTGAAAACGACCTGCTACAGTTCTACAAAAATTTGGGAGTACAAGAGTGAAAGAAAAACCCTGGATTTTTATAGCTAATTTTTTTATTTGTTTATTTTTTGTGTTTTCCAAATAGAGTGGCATGTCCTCTGAAAATAAAGATAGTTCAACTTCTTGTTTACCTATTCTTATTCTCTTTACTTCTCTCTCCTGTCCAATGGCTCTAATGTATCCAGGACTATATTGAATAGGAGTCGTGATAGAGGACGTCCTTGTCTTGTACAAGATCTGAGAGTAAAAGATTTCAGTTTTTCCCTATTTAGAATTATGTTAGCAGTTGGATTGTCATAGATGGCTTTTGTCAGATTGAGGTTGAGACAGTCTATATCAAATTTCTGTAGAACTTTGAACATGAATGAGTGTTGAACTTTGTCAAAGACTTTTCTTCATCAATTGGGATGATCATGTGGCTTTTGGATTTGGCTTTAGTGATATAATGTACTGCATTTATACATTTGCATGCGTTGAACCATCCTTGCATCCCTGGGATGAATCCTACCTGGGCGTGCTGTATAATCTTCTTGGTGATTTGCTGTATTCTATTTGCTAAGATATTATTGAGGATTTTTGCATCTATGTGCATGAGGGAGATGGGCCAGTAGTTCTCTTTTGCAGTAGCGTCTTTCTCTGCCTTTGCTATCAGTATAATACTCGCCTCCAGTAATGAACTTGGAAAGATTGTTTCCTTTTCAATTTCATTGAACATTTTGATGAGCATTGGGCTTATATCTTCTGTAAATTTCTTGTAGAATTAGCTGTGAATCCATCAGGACCTGGATTATTCTTTGTCAATTATTTTTTATTACATTTTCAATTTCATTGTCTATTATTGGATTATTGAGATTTCTTATATCTCCTTGATTCAGTTTTGGTAATTTCTACCTTTCATGGAATTTGTTACTTTCTTCTGTGTCTTCTGTGAGAGTGAAGATACTCAAAAGAGCTATTGATGATCTTCTCACTTTGTACAGGGTCGCTGGACATTTCACCCTTTTCACTCCTAATTACTTGAATTAATGTTTTTCCCCCTCTTTTTCATGAGATTAGCTAGTGTCTTATCAATTTTATTAATCTTTCAAAGAACCAGCTTTTTCATTTTTCAGTTCTTTTCTGTGTATCAACTGCATTAATTTCTGCTCTAATTTTTATAATTCCCTACCATCTTTGGGCTTTGGGTTTGGTTTGCTCTTATTTTTCTAAACATTTGAGTTGCATATTAGGGTTTTGAAACATTCTGTTTTTCTAATATGGGAGTTTGAAGGTATAAATTTCAATCTAAGTACTGCTTTCACAGCATCCCTTGATTCTTATAAGCTGTGCCTGAATTTTCATTGAATTGTAGATATAGTTTAATTTCATGGTTAAATTCATCTATAATCTATTGGTTCCTGAGTAGGGTGTTGTTTAAGTTCCATGTATTTATGGGGTTTTTCTAGATTCTTTGGTCACTTTTTCCAGTTTCGTTGCACTATGGTCGGATAATATGTATGGGATAATTTCTGTTTTCTTGCATATACTTAAGAAGGACCTATGGGATAGTATGTGGTCTATTTTGGAAAATGTCCCATGTACACCTTAAAAATTTTGCATTCAGCTGTGTTTGGGTGGAACACTCTTTGTATGTCCACTAACTCTTTTTGTTTCAAGTTCTGATTCAGTTCTGCTACTTCTTTGATATTTTTTTACCTGCTTGACCCATTTTTTTGGATAAGAGTGTGTTAAGGTCTCCTGTTAAGATTGTGGTATTGAAAAAAAAAGGTGGGGCTGGTGAGATGACTCAGTGGTCTAAAGCACCTACTTAGAACAAGCTTAGCAAATCACAGGGACCGCGGTTCAATCCCCCAGCACCACATGCCAGCCAGCCCCGCCCCCTGGTGGGCTGAGCTGGCCACACACACACACACACACACACACACACACACACACAAATAAATAAATAAATAAATAAGATTGTGGTATTGGATATAAGATTTTTATTTCCAGTAAAATCTGTCTTATATAGTTAGGTGCTCCATTGTTTGGGGCATACACATTTATGACTGTTATGTCTTTCACTAGAATTGTTCCCCTAACCAGCATGCTGTTTTCCTCTTTATTTTATTTTATCATTCTTGGTTTGAAATTGAGACTGTCTAAGAAAAGATTGCTGCCCCTTCTTTTTTCAGAGGAGGTGTAGTATGGTTTTCCATCCTTTGACTTTCACACTGTAAATTTCTTTACACATTAAGTATGTTTCTTGTAAATAGCAGATTGTTGGACTTTGCTTCCTGGTCAACTGAGCTAGTCTATTTCTTGTAATTGGTAATTGAATCCATTTACATTGATGGTTATAGTTGAGATGTATTTTCTGGTGATTAATATGTTATTTGTCTGATGTTGTATACCTCTTTTTTTCTCCTGTGTTTAAGTATTTGCCTTATTTTGTTCGTTCTTTTCATTCTCATTCATGGAATTTTGGTTATTATGGTCCCTCTCTAGAATATCTTTTAGTACTCTGTGTAGGGTTGGCTTTCTCATCATGGAATTCTTTAGTTATTCTTTGTTGTGGAAATACTTCACTTCTCCATCAAACTTGAAACAGAGTTTTCCAGAGTATAGCTCTCTGGGCTGGAATTTGTTTTAGTGCAAGACTAGAAGTACTTTGCTGCTTGGTCTTCTTGGATTGATGGTTTGTGAAGAGAAATCTCCTGTTATTTTGATGGGTTTTCCTTTAAATATGATCTGTTTCTTTTCTTTAGCCATTTTTAGTACATTGTTCTCATGCTGGATTTCTGGGCTCTTTATTATATATCTGGGTGAGTTTGTAATTGCATTGATGTTATTTGGTGTTCTATCCTCTTCAGTTACCTGAATATCAGATCATTTCCACGTATGTGGGAAGTATTCAGCTATTATATCTGTGCATATTCATTTTGTGTCATTTGTATTGACTCTTTCTTCCTCACTGATGCCTAATACTGTTATGTTGTTCATCATTGAATCATCTTGAAGATGTTGAATTACATTTGCCTGCATCTTAGTTCTTTCTATGAGATATTTTATTACTTTTCCACTAGCTGCCATGATGACTTCAAGATCTGAAACTCTCTGTTAACTTTCATTCTATCAGATTTGCCAGTTTGTGATTCAGATTTTAATTCCCTCTATGTCTCTTTGAATCTGCTTAATGTATTCTAATTCTTTCTTATATTATTCATTCAGGGTTTCTGTCATTTTTCAATTCTCCATTTTTTTATCTGTGTCTCTTTTGGAGGCACTTAGCAATTTTCATTATAGATATCATTGCCGTTTTTACTTCAGAGATTATTTCTGATCTC
>NW_004525171.1:12556-13899 GCF_000260255.1 Octodon degus
GGCGGGAGAGGGTCCGGCCCACGCTGCGCCTGGGCTGGGACCAGTAATTACTTTAGCATTTATCAAAAGTCTTACCCAGGAGAGATTATGTGGTTGAGACAGTAATAGTTGTATATTTTCATAACTACAAGTATAGACATTAATAATGGGTATTTCTATTTGGCAGTTGACAAACTTTTGTAACTAATGGGTTTATATTTTAGACCATAGCACCAAACATTATATCCATGTAGCTAAGCAGATATTAAATTGGCAATTTATATTATGTTATTTCTCCTACGTTCTTTGTAATCAACCTCTCTTGATGTATATGGGGTGTTCCAGGCAGACGGATTCACTCTGGCTACCTGTTATCCCCTCTTTCAATCAACAGGGAAAGAGAGAGGATGCTATCATAGATCTGGATCTAGCAAAGTGTGTCAGCTTACCAGGTCTGGATCTAGCGCATTTTACCTCATCCTGATGTGCCTAGCTTGGGTCTGGCTGTTGTTCTCAGGTTCTTCACGCTATAGCCTGTGGATGTGAACCTGCTGTGCCCCTCTGGCAAGATAAGCTCCTCCTGGATTAGCTGGGTGGTTTTGGCCCCTAACATCTGTGCAGGGATTTCTGCTGCAGGGCTCTACAACAGGCCTGTCTGATGGAGGAGGTTCAAACAAGTGTACAGTAGTTCCCACACATATGCTGGGACTGGGCTCTGGTGGAAAGGGATCAAGGGTGTGGCATCAGGCTTTTATTAATTATTTGACTGAGATTCTCACTGTGCATTTCAGGCATGCCTTGAGTGCACTATTTATCTCTGCTTGTCTTAGAACTCTTCATGCACATCTTCACGAGGGCTGCAAGTTTGATTCCAGTTGGCCTTGCTACTCATAAACTCTCTGTTAGACTGATTGATTGTTTAATTGATTGATTGACTGAGTGATTTCTATATTAATTTTTATTGAGTGAGAAACAGCTATGAGACAGTTTCAAAGCATGTTACTGGGACATTTACAATAATTTATACATTGCATATCATTGTCTTCTTAGTTGTTATTCACAGAACAAAATGCAGACATATCTTGTCTGTACCCTAGTAGTTAAAAAAAATCTTCTCACTGAACTAAGTGAAAGTAGCTGTATATCTATGCTAAATATTTTGTATATACAAATACAAAAATGGTCCTTCATTTGGATCTCCTTTTTTATTTAGTTTTGTCAGAGATGGGCTTGTCTTGTCATATCACTTACTGCCATACTGTCTCTCAAGTAAATGTTGGCTTAAAAAAAAAGAAGGGTCAGGCTGGTGAGATGGCTCAGTGGTCTAAAGCACCTACTTAGAACAAGCTTAGCAAAGCACAGGG
>NW_004525171.1:13999-16989 GCF_000260255.1 Octodon degus
ACACACACACACACACACACAAATAAATAAATACATAAATAAATAAATAAAAAGGAGGGGTAATAAATGAATACAAGAGACAAGAAAAAATGTCATAGGACTGTCCTCCTACAATGCTGTATATGGTTAGATTTCTAAATTTCTGTGTAAAAATATGTAATTGTTTGTTCCTCTTCACTTATTTTCTTTATATTTTTATACTTTTCAAATTTTTTTCTTCACATTCTGTAGAGATGTAAAGTTTAACATATCAATATTTGATAGAAAATACCTGCTCCATGTTATGTCTAGGATGTTTGATATTCAGACAGACAGTGAGGTTAAGCTCAACTGCTTATGTTATAATGCAATAATATCAAGAATTTTCTCTTATGTGATGACTTTTTAATTATTAGTATGTTTGTCATGCATATAAACTGCATTCATTGTATCTAGGGGAGGGTCTTCTTCGTTTTTTGCCACCACAAGCAATCAAATTAGGCATCATCACAGTATGACATCTCTCAAAAATGTTATTGTTTTGGGTTTTTTTTAATTTTTCATTCTATAATATTATACAGCTGAATGTTCACATTAATTATGTTGGTACCTCTACATAATATATCTTAACTATTTTGATGGTCCATCTATCCACTTCAATCTGTTGGTCATCCCCATTTTTCAAAGTGTTTATTTCGTCTCAAAACAAGCTAAATTGCCCAGACTAGTTTCAGACCTGTAATCCTCCTATCGCTGACTCCAAGGCTTACAGGATTAGAGACAGGCAAAATCACCCTGAATCATGCTTTCCACTTCGTCCTGAGAAATTTCCACAAGTTAGATATCAAAAAGCTATTGGATTGTAGCATTCTCATGGCAGCAGGTTGTGGGATTTCCAGTCACAATAATAACAAGCTATCATGCAAATATTCTGCCCATTCCATCAGTGCTTGGGACACTGGGACCTCAACAATGCTAGGCCAGTGGTGTGCCACTGAGCTACACTCCCAGCAACAATGACTTTTCTTTCCTTCCCCGGGGTCATTTGTTATTTCCCTGTTTGATTACTGCTAGATTGATTGATCAACGAATTTAGTGTTTCCACAATGGTGCTGTCCACACTCTCAGGATGGCTTCACTCACCTGTTTGGGAGCATCTTAAGTTGAAAATTTTTCATATGCTTGAAGTCAGGACAACTCAGAATGCCTGAAGAAGTTCAGTTACCTCAGTCTTAAGAAAAAAATCTTACTTGGTCAATTTCAGCTATGAGTCACTAAACGAAATTGTATCTCCGGATACTAATTTTGAAAATGTGTCCATAAATGACCCTGCTCTTCTTTGGGTCTCTTGCCCACCAACCACTGGGGCACCACCTGAATGAGAACCTTTATTTTTGGCTGTGTTTTTGCTCATTTCTTCTGCCCTCTCTCCCTGTAGTACAAGAAAAGAGCAATACATTTCTACATTTGTTAGTTGCACAGAGCGCCAGTAAGAGATATGCTCAGAGGAATGCTTTCCAATGTGTGCAAAGAAAAGAAAGCTAACTACCTGCAGCCTGTGCTCAGCACAGGGATGCAGTCGTATTGAAATCATCAGGAGTAAAACAATGGTAAGCAGGTGCATTAGATCCAAAAGTGGATCCACTAGTGTCAGAAACAGGTTCACCGGGGGCAGGGAGGTAAAGGAGCTTTAAAAAAGCTGAAAGAGAAAGTTAGGTAAAATTACATGTAAATAAACATGGGACAAGTAGAGTCTCAAGAATCACAGAGATATACGTATGTTAAAGCAGTTTTCACATGCTTAAATCATTTTTTAATAATAATCTTATTGAGAAACAAATTACAATAATGCAGTTTCAAAACCGATTAATAGGACAATTTCAATAGTAATACATTGCATATTATGGGCATTTTAGTGTTATTTTACAGTATTTAAAAGAAGACCTCACTATGTACTTCAGGCTGACTTGTAATTCACTTTGTAACCCAGAAGGCATCAAACTCACAGCACCGTCTCCTCACCCTTTCAGACTCTGACTATGAGCGTCCTCCACCAGCCTTTCTTTCAGCAGCTACTTTATGTTTCTCTTCTTTTAGTTTACTGTTTTGGTTCTTCTTTTAAATAGGGCACACTAATAATTAGGCAGGGCTTGAGCTCATGCACCTCAAAGATGCCCTGAATTTCTGTTGAGCCTCCTGCCTCAGCCTCGAAGTGCTGGGATTACAAGCATGTGTCACGGAGTATTCCCAGTGCCTACATTTATTGTAATTTGATTTGGCCCTAGGACATTTGCACTATGATATCTTTCAGTATATTTTATTCATTTATTTATGCATTTATTTATCTTTTTGAGACAGGGCTTCACTACACACTTTAGTTGCAATCTGTTCTCTTACCAGATCAGGCTTTCAATTCACAAGGATCCTCCTGCCCAGCCATCCTGAGTGCTGGGAACATGTGTGAGTGTACATGCCTGGTTCGGTGTTGTTTAATTTTCAAACTTTAACTCACTCATGTCATCCTCGGCCCAGATATGCTCAAATTTGTGTTTGCCCTGACTTAGCATTCCAGAAAGCTGCCATTAGTGGTGTGGCTTGTTTTTCTTTTCAGAATATTCTTAGTTCCCACTTTGCTTGAGAAGGTTTTTGACTTCCTCACATCACAGCTTTGCTTGCATTTGTTTGCCTTCTTAGTTCTCTTCTCTCTGTCAGTCTGTCTGTTTCACCTTCTATGGGTCTCACAAGACGTTTCTCATTAACAAGTCCTTTTGGCAAGCTTAGATGTAAATTTCACGACATCTCATGATAATTTTATTCATTGTTTATCATTTAGTTCTCAATGAGTAGCTATGTACCCTAGGATGGGCTGGAAGTCATTTGTGATATAGGGTCTCACTCTGTAGCTGATAATAGCTGTGACCTCCTCACATAGCCAATTCTGGCCTTGAACTTGAGGCCATACTCCCACCTAAGCCTCCAGAGTACTGCACTTAAAGATCTGCATAGTTGGC
>NW_004525171.1:17346-24659 GCF_000260255.1 Octodon degus
AAGTACTCAGCAGTCTGAATCAGGACGATAACTTTAAGATAAAGTTGTAGTCAGAGTTCATAGTGGGAACAATTCAATACAGAAAACATAATTTTTAAGAATAATCTTATAATAGTTACCCAAAGAGTCATATAAAAGTATAATTCCAGAAATCTGTTCACCTAGTAGATTCCAATTGAGACCTGCATCCCCCAGTCCCATACTTCATGAGTCCAACTGAAAGCAAAGGGCCCATTGAAATATCCCTTGCAGGTCTGCTTCACAGCTCATTGGGAAGATAGATCTCTTGGGAATGCCCATAGTGGAACCTAGAAATTCTTTGCTGGTACGATGAATGATCTGTGCTATCAGGCTGAGGGATCTGCACTGGAGCCAGAAGGAGACAATCAAAGTAAGAATCAACCTCCATTGAAAAGAATCACAACCATCTTCACTAACAGTGAGGTCCTGAGTTCCTCCAATGATGAACACAGCCAAGTTTACATCAGGGAAGCCAAGAGAACAAGCTTCTCCAGGAGACTGAGCAGTGCACCATCCTCCCTTCTGAAGCCAGGAGGCAATGCTCAAAATGAGGACCAGAGCACTGACAAAGTGAACTTCAGACACTCCTAGCAACACCATGGTTCTGAGCCTGTTCAATGATTACAATAGACAAGTTCATCAGGGAAGACAGCACGATAAGCTCCCTGCAGGATGCCAACAGCTTCTAATCTTCTTCTCCAGTTCTGCCTGTTGTGCTGCTGGCAGCAACCATTATGGCTACTCCTTATACTCCTTGCCTTGTGGTAGGCTATGGAAGGAAAATGTAAATTTCCTACTAAGCCTGAATAACTGCTCTACTTCTTGTCTCAAATGAGTGTTAGCTGTGAGTGGTGCCTTGCACCTTTAATCTCACCAACCCTGGGGGTTGGGGCAAGACAATCATAAATTGAGCACAAATTCAGGCATAAACCAGATCGAGTTTCAAGGGAAATCATTGAGTAGAATAGAAGTAAAGTATTTGATCATGAAAGAGTTTTGTTGTAAGCACTAAAAAGAAAGGAAACATGTCCCGGAAGAAGGAACAAAGATAGGGAGGAAGGAGCCAAGGCAGGAATGGAGGGAGAGAGAGAGGAAGGAGTGATGAAGAAACATGGGAGTCCAACCCTCCACTAATTCCTTCCCAAGTGTATCAAGGCTCCTCGCACAGCTATCTCCTCAGAAAGCTTCCCAGCATGCACCTGGTGCCCTCACCTGGAGAATTTATTCTTCCTCAAATGAAAGCTTGTTTCATCATGTTTGGGAAACTATGGTTAGAGCACAAGGCTATGTCACAACCATCTTCTAGGCTTTTTTTATTCTCCTGTGTTACTTATCTCATTACTAGGATTTCAATCCAGTATATTTGCATGGTCCTACCTTGCTATGACCTGGTGCAGCTGGGTTGTACAAAGCTGGTTATTAGAGACGCATATTTTCAATGGGTTGAGAAATGCTGTCAAGGTTAACATTCACCCTGTGCAGGAGCTATATATGGGTCACAGCTGGACACTACCTTCTCTCGATTTTCCCTGTTCCTTGGACAGATACCAAAGTTTCAGAAACTAATTCACTCTGAAATCTCAATGCCTGCAATCATCTCTCAAAAGTCCAGAGATCATTTGTTGTCCCAAATCCCCAGTCAGTTTGGAAAACTTTACTGTCAGTGAGAGATTTATATGGATTTTGTCCACTTCTTTGAAGGCCACATGGACAGGCCACATGTGTTGTATGTAGAGCTCTGTCTGCACTTAGGAGAGCCTTTCTTTGTTATGAGAAGATTCAGGAACAAGAACAGTGTGTCACCCATATGCGATGTGCCAGAGATCAAATGCAGGACTATCAACACATTGCCTTTTTGACTCCTCAATTCTACAAAGTGTTGTCACTTAGCCACTGTCTTGGTACTTATTTCCTTGATGAAACAAAATGTCTCATGTCCAAAACTTAGGAGGGAAAAGTTTCTTTAGCTCAAACCTTGTGGAGGTTTCAGTACACAGTCCTTAGGTTCTATGGCAGGGTGGCACACGGCAGAGGGCAACAGTTCATGGAGGCAGAAAACAGCAAGATCTGCAAGAGAGAGAAGACAGGAGCAGAACACAGCAAGCCTCTTTCTGGTCGTATATGCTATACAAGCTACATGCCCTAGGATGATGTAGCACTCACAACCACAATACCATTATTGGAGCACTAGTCAGTCATAAACTCTAGAAGATCTCATGATGAGTGTGTGATTTTCATGTGACTTCTAGACACAAACTATAACAGGCACTGTTTTGAGTAGTCATTTTGGAAAAGTCTACATGCTAGACCAGGGTTGAGGGTTCAGACACAGTGAAACCAAGGATGGGACATCTTCCTCAAGAAGTCCATTTACGATACAGCCCTGAGCAACACCAAGTCCTCTCTGATCCTCCTAGCAGTCACCAAGAGAAGCCTCTGTGTCAGAGTGGGCTGATGACCCAATGGGAAGAGCAAGTCTCTGAAATTGATGGCCAGGAACAGAACTTCTGGGCAGGCAGCAAGGATACAAACTCTCCTGACAGCCTGTTGCACAATACATGTAGCTATGGCCAAACCTTGTCACACTTTAACTTCCTGCCTTTCTCTTCCTGCCCTCATCAGTAAAACTGCAATATTCTGAATGGGATTGAGGAAAGGGGATTGAACACATCCAAGATTCAGACATTCAATCAAGTCATGGAAAAGTCAAACCTCAAATGGGGTGATCATGTGGCACTTGGTCCACCTTGTTGTTGCTCCCCACCATCCCCTAATTCTTCTCCCCAACTCACAGACCAAACTTATTGGTTCTTTGTAGATGCCTGACTTCCCCTTGGAGACCATCTCATTAACTCATTGCTGACTTTCCCACTCTGCTTAGCATCACTTGCCCCAGACTGAGCTGTCCAGAAAGCTAAATCTGTTGTATCTGAGTTGTATCAGGATTTTAGTCCTGAGTCCCTTCAAATTCTGCTGGGCCATAATGGAGCCACAAGATCGCCCATGCCCAGTTCTATGCCATTTTGCCTTGCTCTGCTGCTTCAAACTCACTTCCTTCCGCTTCATAAGAAATTTCATGTCCACATGCACCATGAGGAATCTCTTCTGCCACACTGCCAGGCTCAGCAACTTAAAGCAGAAGCTGTACTCTGCTCCTCAAAGCGTTAAGTTCTCAGGATGTTGCCTTCCATCAGATAATGAACTAGGCTCATAACAAACTGGAAAGGCTCATGAAGCCACTAAACCAACCCAGGATACACTGGCTCTGTATTATTCACTGTGAACTCTGTTGCAATTGACCATACTATAGCATGCACCATACTCCATGCCACACCTGTATCCCCACCTAGTTGAATGCGTAGACCATAGGATTCCTTCTGGGCCCCAGGAGCACAGAGCTCTTCTTTCTCTGTGAGTTTTTGCAGGACACATTGCTCAGGAGGTAGCAACCTTGGGGAATCACTGGTTTGAGGGTAGAAGGGACCTGTGTGGACCTGAGGTATAGAGAACAGAAATCAAAATTTCACTTCTTAGAAGTCAGTTCAGGCTTCAGATGAACACATGGATGGACATAAGGGAATGATCAGAAATAATGTCATTCGCCTGTAAGTCATCTGGTTTTACCCATGATCATTTACCTGATTTTCACATCAGACCTGATGAACCTGCACTAACTGAGGAGAAAGTATCCTGGGTTGTTGGATCAGTGCACTTTTCCTCAGAATTCATGGCCGAAACAGAGATAGTTTAAATTGATCATTCCCTCCCATCCTTTACTTTTCTCTACTCACATATTCCTTTCATGTTTCCTGGATTTTCTCCCCCTTCTTAACATACCCTTGTAGCGGGGACTCATCACTGCACCTTTCCACTGGGTTTTGAATGCAGAACTTTTGTTTCAAGACCAATTCCTGCTGAATACATGAGCTACAATTTCAATTGTGATCCCCAGCCCTAACATGCTAGAAAGCAGAGATTAAAAGCTTTTACATTTATGCTAAATTTTTTCCTCCTCATTTCTGTGCCTGTCTTTTGGATTAATCTGTTTGCCCACTTGAAGTCCATTTCCGATATCAACTCTCTGAGACATGGTTCTGTTGAGAATTGCACGACTTTGATAGGGAATGTGTCTGTACTGGGAGGCCACTGGTGACCAAAAGTCTAAGAAACAGTTGGGAAACTTCCATGGGAAATGAGGCCATTTAAGCAGCTGTGATAACAAAACTTTTGGCGCCATGGTCTGGAAGATTAAGGCCTGGAACATTCTAAGAGTTGAGAGAAATACTCTTTCCCATGGACATTTAGTTTTAACCTGATACAAACATCATTGACACTGGTGATGGGTGGATCAAGTAGGCTTACGATTTAGTCTTTGACTGTAGGGACAAAGTACTTTAATGATCAGGGTCTGGAGGAACAGGTATTTCTTCAGGCAGAAGAGACACTATACTGTAAAAAAATGAAACATGGCACTAAATAACAGTACCCTTAGGACCACAGAACACAGAATAAACTCAAAGCCCTGTACTTGTTGTTTGTTTCTTTGTCTGTTTGTTTTATCTTGTTGAGAAAAGATCTTCCTATGCAGGTCAGGATGGTTTGATCTCACTTTGTATCACAGGGTGTTTGCGAACTCTCAATATTTCTTGTGCCATAGCTTCCAAGTGTGGGGATTACAGGCATGTGCCACCACACACAGTTAACACATCTAGATCTTTTAGGTCTAGTATTCCTGAATTCCTGAATTTATTTTTACTCAAACTGTACCTTCTTCAGCCTCATATTATTCTTGTTCAGACTAAAAATGCTGACCACTGCCTATGGATGGATCATACCCTGGAAATGTCTTTCCGAAGTCCTGGTGGGATGCAAAGAGTCTCAACAGCTTTGTTGCATCAACTACACTTAGTTTCTTAGCGTCATTCAAAGAAATGTCTTCCTGTCCTGGGACCCGCTTTCTTCATAACAGGAATCATTTGTGTTTGTTCATTCATGCTGTACCAGGAGAAACACCCAGCTCCTTGGTGCCCTCCTCGACTTTCTGTGGCCAGCTATGTGGACCTCAGCTTTGAGCATGTCTCACGACTCAGTGGTTCCTCTATGCCATGCTGATTGGCACGTGACCTGTGCAATTCCAAGTCCAGATGCCATAGACAGATTTCTCTTCTGCTTTCTGTAGTGTGGCTTGGGGGCTTTGCCAGATGGCTCAGTCGATAAAAGTGATGCTTGGGCAAATGCAGTCAGGTGCAAAGGACTGGGGTTAGATTCCCAGAAGCTGTGCCAGAGCCACCCTTACGGCATCCTGAAGTTAACCACAAAAAAAAGAAATAAAGAAACTCTTTCTCTGTCAGATGACCTTGAATTTTTTTTTTGTATGTGGTGTATTGGGATTGAATTGAGGTACTCTACATCATCAGTGTATTATTCTATTTTGCATTTATTTTATTTTTTTAGATTGCATATTTTTCTGTAATTTTATTGATAAACAAATAACAATGAGACTGTTTCAAATCAAATTGGTAGGACAGCTTCAATGATTAACACATTGCATACATTCCTCCCAGTGGTTAATTGCTGTACAAGATGCGGGCATGATATTCTGTCTATAAACACCATTAGAACATATCCCTCCCTCTATTCATTAAGAGAATGTAACTATATATCTACCTTAACCACTTTGAATACACAGATACCAAATGGAAGTTCATCTCTATCCCCTTTGTTAGTTAAGTTCCATTATTTGAATATTATAGGTGTGTTAACTCAGCAAAATAATCTAAAAGAGTCCAGTAGTCCATAATAGTATTGGGTCTTCTGCTTCACTGGCAATGTCAGAAATTGTTGACCTGAGTCCCCTACAGCTCAACATAACAGCATGGCTTTACTTCTTATGCTTCGTTTTTATACTTTTCTGCTGGGTGGTTAAGGCCGAGGTAAAGCAGGACCTATGCAACAAGAATTGTAGCTTCTTGGTCTGATAAGGTCAGTGAAATCCCCTCAGGATTTATCCTGAGATCCTGTACCTCAGATTGTTTGTCAGTGTCAGCCATGTGGGTGAGTCACGGCTATTGCTTGGCCAATGTGCTCTCTGTGAAAGCCTGAGAGAGTGTTTTCTCTCCATGTGACTCTCCTTAGGTACACTCTCCATCATCGATCACTTTCCTCTTTGGCCCCATAATCTTCTTGATCAGAAAATTTGGAACACTACCAAGTTACATGACATTACAGTACAAATTCTCATATGTCTTGAGACTTAATTGACCTTAGAAGGCTAGGGCCAAAATGTTGGCTTGCCTTGTAGCCCTCCTTTTCATCTAATTTTGGTCTGCACACTTAGGTTGTTAACCCTCCAGAAGACAAGCTTATTGTTATTACCATACAATTTAGGCTGTTAAGCTTAACCTCACTATCTCTCTGCATATCAAACATCTTAGGCATAATATGGAACAGGTATTTTTCATCAAGTATTGATATGTTGAACTTTAAGTCCCTACAGAATATAATAAAAACATTTAAAAATAAGAATATATTTTTAAAATAGGCATAAAGAATTATATACTTATGTTTACCCATAAGTCCAAAAATCTCACCATATACAATCTTGAAGCAGGACAGTCCCACAATATTCCTTTTCCTCTCTCTTGCTTTCATTCACCACCCCCTTCTTTTTGAGCAACCATGTACCCAAGAGACTTCATAGCAGCAACTGGCATGTCATGACAAGCAGCCCATATTTAGAAGACCAGAATGACAGGCACTCCAAGCATGAAACTACTATGACAGATTAACATCTGCAGAAATATTTGTATTTCTATTTGTATTTCTGTAAACTAAGCACTTGCTTAGTTTACAGGTATCAGTATATATAATTTTCAGGGTGATAATGTTTCCAATTAACTGCTAGATTAAAAAATTTTTCTGGAGATTCTCAGGATCATTGCCTTGCCCATCTTCTTCATATAACTGTACGTCTTGACATTGTCATGTTTCCTAATTCTGCTCCTTTTCCTCTCTTGATTAGTTAGTCCTCAAGATCCTGCTTCCCTTTTAGTTGTATTATACCTTTCTATTTGTATTTCTTCTTTTGAGTTCTTATACTAGGGAAACTGTCCGATATTCACACATGGGTGTCTGGTGTATTTCACTTATGAGTATATGTTCAAGTGGCATCTACTTCAATATAAAGGCTTTGAATTTATCATTCTTTATAGCTGAGAAATACTCCAATGTGTAAAAATACCACATTTTTTTCAACCATTCTTCAGGTGATGGGCATCTTGGTTGTTTCCAAG
>NW_004525171.1:25616-26918 GCF_000260255.1 Octodon degus
AGAAAGAAAGAAAGAAAGAAAGAAAGAAAGAAAGAAAGAAAGAAAGAAAGAAAGAAAGAAAGAAAGAAAGGCAAGCTAGGAGAAAAGTACATAAAACTGTAATGGTTTGAAGGGGGTCAACTCTTCCACTTTTATAATCATCATCAAGAATGGCTTTTCCAGAGGCTGTGGAGATAGCTTCACAGTCTTAGCAAATACCATGCCAGGCTGAGAGCCCCAGGTGCACTGAGCCAGGCCTTGAAACCAGGCGTGGTAGTGCAAGACGTAATCCCAGCACTGGGAAGACTGAGACAAGAGAATCACTGCAAGTCTGAACTGCGTAGTCAGACCCCATATCAAAAAGAATAAAAACAAGTCTTTCCTTTTCCCTCTGTTTGTTCTTGCATGGTGGCCTCCCCTCATTCTGCAGCATGCACTTCATTTCCTACTCTTCCTTGGCCCAAACTCACTCTCCAGAGTCTGTTACATTGACTACAATTTCTCTCTGTAAACTGAATGTAATGGTGCTTTCCTAGATTTACAGGACTTGGCAGGCTGTAGCAGGAGGATCTCCATGAGCATCTTACTTCAATTTCTTGTTGCTCAGGCACAACAACCAACACCTTAGCTTAAAGGAGGAAAGATTTATCCAGCACCTACTATGTAGAATGTGCTGTCCATCCTTAGTGGGCATCAAAGCAGGATAGAGCCATGGATGAGCAATTCCTAGCAGGCAGAGATGGCAAGAGAAACAGGACAGAAGAGAGAGTGGACAAGCCTCTTTCTGACATATATCTCATTTATTGAGTATAGGGCCTCACTATGCAGCTCAGATTCATAGTGATATTCCTGTCTCAGGCTCCGCAGTTCTGGGATTACAGGCCTGCAACAACACACCCAATTTCTAGTTCTTATATTGTGTTCAGGTTACCTGAACTTAGGAGGGTGTAGCCCCCCAAAGGCTTAGCACAGCTTTGGACCATGAGGCAATCACAAATTCTAGATTCAACCATCTCTGAATACCCCTCTGTCATAATATGATGACTTGGGGGAGCTTCCAGAATAAACAGTGGGAATGAGTAAAAGGCAGAATGCTATTCAGAGAAATACCAGTTCCCAAAATAAATAAACAAACCAGTGCTGGCCCCACCCCTGTGGCATGCTGAGATGGCAATTGAGCCTGGGCGTGGTGGCCCACACCTGTAATCCCAGTGCTTTGGAGGCTGAAAACTGGAGAATCACTATGAGTCTGTTCTACGTGATAAATCTCTGTGGATCCTGTAGATCCTGCAGACCCTGTACAAAATATGAGAGAGAGAGAGA
>NW_004525171.1:31753-35994 GCF_000260255.1 Octodon degus
TATGCAGTGTATTATTTGTTGAAACTGTACTTTCGATTTGATTTGAAACTGTCTCATTGCTATATGTTTATCAATAAAACTTTGAAAAGAAAAAAAAAGAAACACACAAAAAAAGACATAAATTATTGTTTTAAATTACAGAGATAGCCAGGCTTGGCTGCACATGTCTGTAATCTCAGCACTTATAGGCTGAAGCCAGAGTATTGTAGTAAGTTCAAGAGTAACCTGGATTCCAATGTAAGTTCAAGGCCTGGGGAGATAGCTCAGTAGGATAAGCACTTGCCTGTCAAGTGCAAGGTCCTGAGTTCAATTCCCAATGCCACAAAAAATGAAAACAAAGTGAGTTCAAGACAGGGTTGAACTGAAGAGTAAAACCCTAACTTAAATAAAAACACAAAGAGTTGCAGAGGAATTAGGGCACAGTGTCCCACTGCTGTAATTCCAACAATGTTGAAGGTAAGGAAAGAGAATTGCAAATTCCCACACAGCCTGAACAACTCTATAGTTCTTTCCTCAAAAGAAAGGTTTAACTGTGTTTGGTGGCTCACTCCTGTAATCTCAGCACACTGTAAGCTTAGGCAGGATAATCACAATTTGAGTAAAATTTCAGGAAAGCTGTGTCTCAAAGGAGTTTGACAGAAGTTCAGTATTTCACCATTAGAATGCTCCATACTCAGTAGTGAAAATGAAGGATGGGGCTGGTGAGATAGTTCAGCAGACTAGGGACCCGCTTAGGCAAGTGTCTGGATGGCAATCTGATCCCCACCAGCACATTACTGTGCCAGCCCTGTCCCCAGAGGGCTGAGCTGGCCAGAGTCAGGGTGTAGTGGTGCACACCTAAAATCCCAGGTTTGGGGAGGGTGAAAAGCAGAACAGTCACTACAAGGCTGAATTGCATAATAAGACCTGGTACAAACCAAACACATTTTTTAAAAAAAGAAACAGCAGGAAAGAAGGAAAGAAGGAAGGAAGGAAGGAAGGAAGGAAGGAAGGAAGGAAGGAAGGAAGGAAGGAAGGAAAAAAAATAAGGGGATGGATTACAATGGCAAGGAGAAATGAAAAATAATAGCTGGAATTTGGAGGCAGATTTATTTATGTTGATGGGCATTACTTTTAAAATATCACTCCCTTGGGGCCAGGGAGATGGCTCAGTAGAATAAGTGCTTGCCTGGCAAGTGCAATGGCCTGAGTTCAATCCCTGGTTCTGAAAAAAAAATCACTCCCTTATATCTGCTGCTATTCAAATTATATGAGAAAACAAAGAGGAAGCAGAGGCAGAGTAGCTTGCTAATAAGTGATTCATTTATGCAATGTGTGTTATGCTGTCCAGCTACACCACAAAGTGACCAGTAACTTTTAAGGAGTCACAGAAATTGGAACAGTAAGCGTTACCTTGACAGTCAACAAACGTAAGTACGCTGCCTGCAAGGGTGGAGCAACTTCTGCTGTAAAAGGGTGAAGAAAACTTCTATCGCTAAAATCCATGCACAAATCCTTCACAGGTCAATCAATCCTCCTCACACAGCTCCCAGCTCAGAACACGGCACTGCATGCATCTGCAGTCCTGGATGGCAGTATTTCATCTTGCTCAACTGAGCTCCTTTTCATTATTTGTGGAGAATGGAAGCTTGAACCCAAGGAACTGTAACCATCTATCTACATCGCAACTCTATTGTGGGATATTTTCTCTATTTTTTTCAGTACTAGGGTTTCAACCCAGTACATTTGCATGGGCTTGCATTTTAGCCACCCCTCATTATTTATTTATTTATTTACTTACTTACTTACTTACTTACTTACTTACTTACTTACTTACTTACTGAGAGAAAATATCAGTTTAAATGAGAGTTGGGCATTTCAGTGCAGTCCTGTAATTTCAGTGCAGTCCAGCATTTGGGAGGTTGAGGCAGAGACTGTACAGGATTAACTGGGTGGAAAGGGAGAAGCCAATCAGGACTCCAACTGTGCTAGGAAGGGAGGATCTGGGTGTGGTCAGGTGTGGCTAACAAGGGGGATAAAAGGGGAAGAGAAGAGGAGAAGACGCCCTTCCTGGAGTTTCCAGTCACCACTGACACTGCCCAGAATCCTGGCTTCCCATCCTGAGTCTTCATCTGGTGAGTCTTATCCCACATGCAGACGCCCCACTTATATGCCTTCTCCCTGTGTCCTGTGCAGACAGAGGTGCAGATGGCACTGTGGGTGGTGTGACCTGTTTTGCTTCCAACAGATCAGTTTAGGGTGTGGTAGGTGTTCAGTTTTTGAACCAAGGCCTTGATCTCTTCTACAGCTGGATTTCAGTGCAGCATGTAGCCCAGGCTGGGGCAGAACACCAGATTCTCCTGCCTCAGACTCCCTACTAACGTGACTATGGCTGGATCCACCAAGTGAGGGTTATATTTTCTTCTCATTATACAGATGAAAATTGGCATTCACCCCTTATGTCTTTGCTTTGTGCTTTGATTTGCATATTATTTTTGTTAGTGGTTGGTTCAGCCCACCCTGGTGGTGGGGCTGCAAGGCATGTGGTGCCCAGGATCAAACCATGGTCCCTGCAATTTGTGTAAGCTTGCCTGAGAAGGCACTTTAGACCACTGAACTATCTATCTGGCCCTGGTTTTTTGTTTGTTTGTTTTCGTTCGTTTGTTTGTTTGTTTTGTCAAAAATGACTCTAGGTGTATAGTGGAGGCTGGACTTGAACTCACTTATATAGACCCAAGCTAGACTTGACTTCACAGCCATCTTCCTGCTTCAGGTTCCCTTGGTGTGGGATTACATGTGTGTGGCTCCACACCCAGCCCATAAACTTTATAAAGCCTACTTTTTTTTAAACAAAAGCCATCTCTTCAAAGCTCAGCGTAGTCATTTTGGTGGGTCAACTGACTTTCTTGAGATACTGAAGCAGTAGAATGGGGGAATCAAGGTCATCCTGGGTAAACTGCATCTAACTGGGAACACTTTCTGGGAGCCAGAGTCTTTCTATTGAACCCAGTTGGACCTTGAGGTCACAGTAATCCCCCTGGCTCAGGAGCTACAATTCTGGGATTACAAGGGCATGCATCTCTTCAGAAATTACATTTAGTCTCCCAGAGTACTAGCATTAAAGACCTTTGTGTAGAAGCTGAATTTTTCACAACTTTAATCTTCAGTAGTATTTTATAATGATAGTCCCATGATGGCAATTTGTGATTTTAGGTAGTACCCTTGCATCTCATGGGCTTGGGCTTGAGTTAAATCCCCATCAATCCAAGAATTCAAAAGAAATCTAGGTTTTGTTGTGCACTCCTACGATCCCAGCACTGGGCAAGCTGATGCAAAAGAATCATTGGGACACTGAGCCCAACTTGGATTACATAGTGAGTTCAAGGTCAGCCTGAACTATATATCAAGACCTTCTCTCAGAAAAATTAATTTTAAAAAAATCTACATCAAAGTTTCAAAAACATTTTATAGAGTCTAGTTTGTTGCCTGTGTCTGAAGTGTCACCTCATGTGCCTGAATTTTGAGAATTGCAAAGTCTGTACCGGATTGGACAATATAGTGAGATCCTGTATTAAAATGAAAATGCACAAAAAGAAAAAAATAGGTGTGGGGGGATTTATGCTGAGACTCTGAGTGAAACTCATATTAAACCCCCAGTATGCAGAACTATTAACAAAAGGCACCCATGTGATATTTTACACCAGAATATTATTTGTTCTGTGGTTCTCTTTGTTGTATATTTTTATTGCTTGGTTGGTTGGTTGGTTGGTTTGTTGGCTGGCTGGTTGGTTGGTTGGTTGGTTGGTTGGTTGGTTGGTTGTTTGGTTGTCATCGTCGTCATGGTGGTAGTTGTTGTTTGTAAAGAAAGGGTCCCACTAAGTATTTTGTGCTGGCTCTGAACATTGTACCACAGATGATCCTGGAACTTGCAGGATCCTGGAACTATATTAACCTACAGTGTTATGGGATTACAGGCTGTACCATCACATACTTTTGTTCTTTGTTCTTTATTTAAACTTTTATTTTTTATTTATTTCTTAAAATTTTTATTAATTTTCAATGAGAAAGAAATAATGAGATCGTTTCAAAACAGGTTAGTAGAACAGTTACAATAATTAATACATTGCCTACTGTTGTCTTCCTAAGAGTTATTCACAGTACAAGACACTGACATAATCTCTTGTCTAAACAATATTAGTACAAATCATTTTCACTGAAATAAAAGAAAGTAGCTGTATATCTATCCTACCTATTTTTTCTTT
>NW_004525171.1:36551-38577 GCF_000260255.1 Octodon degus
AAAAAAAAAAAAAAAAATTAAATAAATTGATAAGCCCTTAGCTAACTTCACATTAAAAAATAAAACAAAAAACCTTGAATTCAAGCAATAAGGAATGAAGGGCCAAACAATTAGCTCAGCGGATTAAAATGCCTCCAAGCAAGCACAGGGGCCCAGGGATTTAATCCCCACACCTGCTGTGCTGGCTCCACCCAAGCGCACTTGAGAAGGCATTTGAGACTGTGTGTGGTGGCTCATGCCTCTAATCCTTGCTCTTGGGAGGCTGTAAGCAGGCACATCATTACAAGCCCAATCTACTAGTGAGACACTGAACACCCTGTAGACCCTTCCATAAAATAAAAAAAAGGATGACAAGGGTGAAATTACCACAGACCCTGTGGAAATTCAGAAGATCATCAATAGCTCCATTGCTGCTTTTAGAATCTATACTCTCACAGAATCAAAGACACGGAAAAAATGGATAGATTCCTAGAAAGGTACAAATTACCAAAACTGAATCAAAAAGATATAAGAACTCTCAATAACCAAATTACAGCCAATGAAATTCAAAATGTAATAAAAAACCTACCAACAAAGAAAAGTCCCAGTCCCAATGGATTCATGGCTCAATTCTACAAGAAATTGACAGAAGATATAATCCCACTAGTCCTTAAAATCTTCAATGAAATTGAAAAGAAAACAATTCTCCTAAAATCATTTTTATTCTTTCGATTTGTGCTATTGAGATTTAAACCAAAGTCCAATACTGACTTGCCTCCCTAAGCCTAGTATATATTTCTTTTTTAAATTAATTTTATAGACAGACAAATAGCAGTGAGACAGTTTCAAAGCAGGTTAGTAGGACAGTTTCAATAATTAGGGGGCCTGACCATTAGCTCAGTTGTTTAAGTGTCTGTTAAGCAAAGCAGTCAGGCTCAGGATACTGTGGTTCAATCCCCAGATACTCATGCCTTACCAGACCTGCTCTTAAGGCATCCTGAGCCAGCCAAAAATACAGACAAACAAAAAACATAAAAAGGCATCAATAATTAATGCATTGCGTATTGTTGTCTTCATAGTGGTTATTCATAGTACAAGATGAAGACATGATATCCTGTCCAAATACTAGTAGTACAAATTTTTCTTCTCCTTGAATTAAGAGAAAGTAGCTGTATATCTATCCTAATTATTTTGTATATACAGATACAAAATGGTGCTTCATTTATATCCACGTTTTTGTTTAGATTTGTCAGAGATGGGTATTCCGCTGCCATTTAAATATTGTAGTTGCTTGAATTCAGCAAAATAATCCAATATAGTCCACTAGTCCACAATAGTAGTGGGTTATCCATAGGACTGGCAATGTCAGAAGTTCTTGATTTGAACCTTTTACAGTACAGCATATTAATATGGCTTTACAGAAAACATTCTCTCAGGCTTTCACAGAGAGCAAATTGGTCAAGTAATGGCCATGACTCATCCACATGGCTGACACTGACAAAAGATCTACAAACTGCTGTACAGGTTTTCAGGGTAAATCCTGAGGTGATTTGACTGACTTTGTCAGATATAAAAGCTACATTTCTTTTTATATAGGTTTTGCTTTATCTTCATCCTAACCATCCAGCAGAAAAGTATAAAAACAACATAAAAAGTAAAGCCACAGTATATATTTCATTGGAATTTATGTATAGGGATTTTTTATAAGTCACTAAATTTTACAGACAAAGATTGAACTTGAAATGCTCTTGGTTTAGTCAGCTAGCATCACAGGAGTATGTGCATGTTCTTTCTAGTGCAAATCACTGCTGTACTACACTAATGAAGGCTTTGTTTTGTTCTATTCCCTCCACTCAATCTGAGTGGTAAGACTATGGAAAAGTGTTAAGAAACAACTTCAAGGTTAGCACTTTGCATTTGGAACTTCCAAATTCTCTACAATGAAATATTGCTTTTATATATACTTAGGAATCTTCTTTTATTCATTTTAATGAGAAAAAAAGGTAAAATAGCAATGAAAGAGTTTCAAAGCAGGTTTGCAAGATGG
>NW_004525171.1:38718-67590 GCF_000260255.1 Octodon degus
GCCCCCTTTTTTTGTTTTGTTTTGTCAGAGATGGGTGTTCCATTGCAGTTAGAGAGGATGTATTTGGAGAAGTTTTTAAAGGACATTTTCGTACTTAATGCCAGAGCAAATATTTGAAACTAGCAGCTAAGGTGTAAGTATCTGTGAACTAAGCAACTACATTGCAGATAGCAATGTACAGTACTAAAACCATGCTTAAAATACCCATTATTCTGCACTCCCAAGTGCGTACTACTTCTAATGTCATATCAATTATTGCTATACTCTCCTTAAAGTAAATGTTTGTAAAGAAAAAAAAGGTAAAAAAGGAAACAAGAGACCAGAAAAACAAAATGTTATAGGATTGTCCTGCTACAATGTTGTATGTGGTTTAATTTCTAAAGTTCTCTGTGAAAAAAAAAGTAATTGCTTTTTTAACATTCTATAGGGATTTAAATTTTAGAATATCAAAAAAAAAAAAAAGAAAGAAAAAGAAGGCTGGGGAGAAGGCTCAGTGGAATAAGCGCTTCCCTGGCAAGCGCAAGGACCTGAGTTCAATCCCAGGTTCCGCAAAAAATAAAAATAAAAATAAAAAATAAATTTTAGAATATCCATGATTGTTGGAAAATAGAAGTTCCATTTTATGTCTGAGATATGTGATATTCAGATTGATAGTAATCTTAAGCTGAACTGCCCCTGATACAGGGTAATAATATCATTAAGCTTCTTTTCTGGATGTTTAGTAAATAAAATTTACAGACCAAAAATTAGATAGATGCACTTAAAAGTTAGAGAATATTTTGACCTCTGTTAAGTGCCTCTGTTAGAGGATAATAATACCATTAAACTTCTCTTCTGGGTGTTTGACAAGTAAAGATTGCAGACCAAAATTTAGACAGATATATGGGCTTAAAAGATAGCCAATATTTTGGCCCTAGCCCTTCAAGGTCAGTGAGGACTAAGGACAGAGGAGAACCTCTGCTGTTGACATCCTGTAACTAAGCGGTGTCCCAAATTTTTTGAAAAAGGGGAGTATGGGTCCACAGAGGGAAGTTATTGATGATGTATACTGTACCTAAGGAGAGTCACCTAAAGAGAAAACATTCTCTCATGCTCTCACAGAGAGCAACATGGTCAAGCAATGCCTGGAATGGCTGGAATGGCCATGACTCATGGAGTTGGCTGACAACTGACAAAAGATCCACAAGGTTCTGTACATGGTTACTGGGTAAATCTTAAGGGGATTTGACTGATCTTGTGAAATAACAAAAATTGCATTTTTAGTCATATAGGTCTTGTTTTAATTTGGTCTTAACCATCCAGAAGAAAAGCGGAAGTTTGGGATATAAAAAGCAAAGCTCTATTAATATTCTGAGCTGTAAAAGGCTCAAGTCCACAACTTCAGACAATTGGAAGTTGTGCTGATAACTCACTACTATTATGGCCTATTGGACTAACTGGGTTATTTTGATAAATTCAAGTACCTACACTTTTAGAAATCTTCTTGAAGTGAAGATATGGGTCGCTAAGAATAGGAAACCAGATCAGCCAGATTGGAATTTAGAAAACTGTCTTTTACTGAGTTCAGAGCCCCTGGTCAGCTCTCACACAGGAGAAGACCGAAAGGCAGCTAGACCAGGAAGCAGGGGGGATTTTAAAACCTGGAACCACATTTAGTTTAATAAACAAATTCATTGTCTGACCATATTCAGTTTGCTAAACAAATTCATTATCTGACACAAAATAATGTTTTTAGGGTCATTGTGACCACTAAATAAATTAAATTTCCTGGAGCTTTTGTTTTAGTTTCTGGTTATCTTGCACCTGAGTACCTGCAGGCAGCCTTGTATAGCCTGAAGTTACAAGAAGTTAAAGCCCATTTAGTTTCCTTTTGAAGTCATCTCTGTAATCTAACTTTGTTTACAAGAACTAGTGAGGAAAGAACTTTATCCTAGCAAACAAGAAACAGCCACTAGTTAACTAAACAACTTAGAGCAGTGGTAAGTATACAATTTTTACACAACAGAAAACACAAGATTTATATTTATAATCTAAAATGTGAGCTGACCAATTACATTACCCACCGGTTTCATCTGGGAATCAAATCTTTGTTCTCCCAGTTACTTTTAAGGGCTGGTATTGAATTTTAAGCACCATTAACTTGACGGCCTGGATGTTGTGAACATACTTAGTTATTAAACAGTTTATAAAACAGGGTCTGATATAGCCAAGTGAAACAGGAGAACAGGTCCAATTGAGGCAGGTATCAGGTCATTTATACAAGGAGGCATCTAGAATAGTCACTAATTTTTTGACAAATCTCTACAGCCAAGTTTTTTTGTTTGTTTGTTTGTTTATTTCCTTTTTGGCTACATTACACCCAAATTGTTTTACATGTTGTTTTGCTATTTTGCCAAAGAAGAGGTTTTTCACAACACTAAATATCATAGCATATGTTTAAACCACTCAAGTCTCATGCACTCGTGTCCCTTTTTGATGACGTTATAACAAAATGGTTCTATCATGGGGTCATCACTGCTATTTTACTCAAACTCCAAGGAACATTAGTTAACAACAAAGTCTGAGTAGGTGGGTTTTTTTAGAACTCTAGAACAGGCAATATCTCCCATGTATCCACTGGTTTTTGTGGCACGTCTTGAGCTGTAATATCAGACAAGTAGTTTTCTTTTGTCTTGTGGTCTAGGCTACAGAGGGGAGCATCTATCTCACTGAAGCTGTAAGTCACCTTGTCTTTAATTCTGTCTCTTAAGGGCCTAGCCCAGTCTGACTGCTTATAACATTTTTATCTAGCTCGGCTGCTGCAATATTTTTCCCTCTGAAGAAGTAACCCAGACTACTTGGAGGAAGTATGGGCGATGACCACTCTGGCTTCTTCAGGCTGAAAGGAGTCGCAGTGGTTGATGGGCATTCAGATATGCTCTAGAATTTTTACTTAAAGGCCCTCAATAGACATCAGGCAATTTTATCTTGGGTAGGTGGAACAGCTTTAAATCTGGTGGAGGCAAAGCCAAAGAAATAATTAAACATGTATAGGCCAAATAATGATATCAACAGGATACAGTAATCACTTAGCAGATCCGGAATATAATAACCTTTTCAGTGTGTGATTATCAAAACACTAATCAGAACATTTTGGATGTCCATTAATTAGCAGATATCTCTTAAATGTGGGGTTTAATCTCTTTTCTCTTCTATGGCCATTGGGTACTGGGGCACATGAATTGCAGGACGTATGGAAAACACTGAGTACTTTCTGGTTGACAAGTGCAGCCACGGGCTGGGTAACTGACAAATCGGAATGAGCATCTATTAAAAGTTTTAACAGGCTTTCTCCTTATATTGGCTATTAACATGGGTTTCCTCAGACTGAGAGGGAAAGAACCATGACCACCTCAATCTGAAACTTCTTTTTATTCTGTCATGAACATTTTTTCCCCTCTCTATCAGTTTTGGACATTTTCTTACTTGAAATGGCCCATTTTTCTGTCCTTCGCTCCTGTAAGCTGCTAGTATTACCATTTTTACATTCTGTCTATAACTTTATTCTGCATCTTTTTTATATGAAACACCTTGACTCAGACAAATTTATTTTTATAAACCCATTTAACTTCTGCAGTTTGTGTCAGATATCTGGGGTCCACTGAGTAAGGTACAACTTCTTGGTTTTAAGGCCTCCTGCAGGTAGCCATGCCCAAGGAATGTGAATATAGTTTTCCTTGTAATGAGGCAGGCAACCCAAAGAAGGCTCAGATCATCTGGGCTCTACAAGGTAGACAGTTAATTTAGGCTTTAATATGTGTTTCTATAGACAAAATCTGGTGGATCCCAGTAAAAAGAATCTTAGTCTAGCATATTTGTTATAGATTTTACCTGCATGATTACCTGGGTTTTGGTATCTTCTAGGAAAGAACAAATTTTCTGAGAAATTATAGCATGTATAATCAAAGCACAAGCATTTCAGCTAACAGGTAAATGTATAAATTTTTTGAGGCTAGCAGTCATAACCCACTAGCTTTTAGACCCCTTTATTTATGGAGTCTGACAGTTTGCTATAAGTCCCTCTAGCTATACTTATAATTATCTCTAAATTTTGAGAAAGTATGAAAACCAGATTAATACCTTATTTTTACTGTCAATGTTTTTAAGTAATTTAAGTACAATTTGGCATATTTTTCTAGTTACACCTGTATTTACTATCAGCATAAAATACCTGAGTTATATCAGAATTCATCCAGGCTAATTTAATACACTTATCAAGAAATATACAATATTCAGATTAAGCCATTGTCCCATTTAGTATTTTGGATATGGCCCCTATTGTAAGCAAGAGGCACTATTGAGGGATTTTTTTTAACACTGTGGCTCTGAGTTCTATGTCACAAGTATAAGTAAGACCTGGTTGCATCTATAGGCCTAAAGCTATTGGACACTGTGTAGCCAGTGTCTCTAGAACTTTTTTTTTTACATTGACAAGATTTTATCTGTATATGAACAATATATCTCAGTTACAGCTAAAGCAAGATGATGATGACTGGAAGGTCAGGGTTGGAGAAGGACAAAAAGATCTGTGCCAATGTCCAGCAATACGCTGGGTTATTTGGTTTTTTTTTTTTTCTTTAGTCGTGCTTACTCAGGGCTACTCCATGGAGTTGGCAGGTAGAGATAACAGTCCAGCCAGAGGGATAAGACAGGCCCAGGGCCTTTCGTTCCTAATGTACCATCTGGGAAACTGAGTCTGAGCTCTGGGGCCTCCTCCTCAGAGTGAAGTCTCACTGCTAGTGGGTGCCTTAGCAGTCAGGGCATGGTTTGTAGGCCTCTTAAGGCAGTCTGTCTTACAATGGCCTGACTTCTGACAGCAGTTGCAGATGAACCTCATCAACAGATGAACCCCATTGTTGTTGAGCTCTTCTTGGAGCCCAGAGAATCAGACTTAGAATCTGTTTTGAGACCACAACAAAGGCAGCCATTTTTTATCTCTTTGCTTTTTCTTTCTTGTTTTCTCATAGTTCTGATTATAAGACATTGTTTTCTTAGTGCCCTATGAAGTATCATGTGAGTTGTCTGGAGAAAAATCTATCTTCTATGCCCTTTTCTAATATCTGTAGCTGACTGAGTAATGAACTTATTTGTAAGAGTAATCTGTTCCTCTACTGAATTATCATTTTCTATTAAATATTTTAAGAAATCAGAGGGGTGTTTATCTTTTTCTTGGAAAATAGTTGAAGTTTAATAACTGAAGGCTTGGTTTTAGTGCTTTTTAATTTTTTTTTTCCTGGAACCGGGGATTGAACTCAGGCCCTTGCACTTGCCAGGGAAGTGCTTATTCCACTGAGCCATCTCCCCACCCCCCTTTAGTTCTTTTTAGACCTTCGAGAATATACACTAGAAAATGTTTTTTATTACAGTCTCCTACCTGGTTATTAGGCCAGCAGGGGTCTGACTGCTTGGGCTCCATTGGGAGTAGGTAGTTCTTGTTACAGCTAAACCAAGATAGGCTTGCTGTCTATCTTCTGGATGTTTAAAATTAACAATATGATTTTTATCTCCAAATGCATTATCAGCTTGTAATGTTGTCTGCCTTTTCATAGAAGTCAAAGCTTGGTTTAAGATTTATATTACATCTTTTCAATCTAGTTCATAAGTCTAGATAAATCTTCTAAAGACATCAATGTACTTATCAGGGTCATCTAAAGATTTTTTTAAATCTGATATTATCTGTTCAAGGTCACAGAGAAAAAGGCACATAAACTCTGGAAGTTCTAAACTGTCTTTTTATTTTTTAAAGATATTATCCTTGAAAAACTTGTATAAACTCCTTTAAGGATGGGTGTAGCCTTGTAGAGACTTGGATTACAGCTGTTTTAGAAGCCCACCCTTTTGAAATGCAAATAGGGGAAACGTTACTTCTTGTAATGGTGGGCAAGGCTGTGATTAAGGCTATCTATTCCAAAGGTCTCCAGAAGTCAGGAAGCAGCAGCCTTAGGCACCTGAACTGCCTGCTTCAACTGTAGCCCACATCTACATGTTAAGACTAGACAACAATGACTTTCTTAACACAAGCCAAGTCTGAACACAAGACTATTGGTCTGGTGGCAGGAGTCTTACAGAAGGAAGCATAATGAGCGCATGAAAAGGTCAATTTGAAGTGATCGCTTTTTAGGCTACAAAGTCTCTTCTAGGGATAGATAGAACAATTGGCTGGAGGATTTGGCCCTTGCACTGAGCCAAGTCTCTAGGCACTAGTGTTTTCAGTCTAATCACCGAGGTAAATATTTATAGCAACTGGACAAGATTTCAACTTGAAGCTCATGGGTGAAACTTAAATTTATCATCTAGCAATCAAATTCTACATATTGGTAAAACCACATTAAGGCTAACAAAAATCGTTTTCACTCCATGTGTAACACACAGAAGTAAATTATTTCCTTGACTGCGGCTGTAGAATGTGGACTAGTTATTGAAAGCTGCCTCAGCCTAATTTCAAAAGGAGTGACTCATTAAATTGTTCTACTGAAAAGCTCAGGTAGAATTCCTAGTTAACTAGCAGAAAGAGAAGGGGAAATGGTACAGTAAGTCAGAAGAGATCTTTCAGTAGTCAAGAACGATTTCGACCTAATGTCATTTAGCTGGCAAAAGGAGTCATATGTTTTATAGGCATGTATATTTCTTAAGTCTGAACTTGATTCAAAAGTCCCATTTTTCAGAAATTTATATAAAATCCACTAGGAGGATTACTAACATTTTCTCTAGTGCTATTGTCTCAAGTCAAACGAGGAATATCAGTACATTTAGCACCTAGTTTAAATGCAACACATACAAATACAAAACAGTCATAAAATGTCCCGTTAAAGAAATATCGTAACCTTATAACATTTCCATCTTTTAGCTTAGATTTACCAACACATTTTGACCAACATTTTAATAACTGCATAATGAATATATCTGTTTACCAGGTGGCAGGCAGAACAAGCAGGTTCTGAGGGTGATGGTTGGGGGTCACAGCAGCTTCTTATCAATTGGAACTGCCAGTGTGACCATGTGGGATTGGCCGGTTGTCCAGGAACAGTTCCTGAACTGCAAACTTTGAGCCATTTCAGGGGGTCATGGACAAGGTTAATCCAACCCTGAATGTAAGGGATCTGGTCAGGGTGTCCCAGATTTCCAAAGATGATTTTTTGGACCTGGTAAGCAAGAGAAAAGGTAAAAAGAGCCTTGCGGAGGCCAAGCAGCCTAGGGGAAGGAGGGCCATCCCAATTCGCAGAAGATTTAATGTTTTCCGGGGGACACGGAGTCTCTGTATCCTGAGGCTCATTGTCTGAAGTCCTGAAAATGATTTAGAACACATTATAGGGCTGACAAAGATACAGAAACAGAAGCAGAAGCATAGTTATGAGACAGACAAATGAAAATCAGCCAAAACGCACAAAAATGAAACAAAAACAGATCCGAGATTGCCATTCACCATCATGGAGGGAGTCCAGGGGCTATTGTTATATCTAACACCTCCTAGGACTCCCAGATGGGCCCTCAAACAGAACAAGTACAGATACAGATGTCTTACCAGTAAGAACTTAAAGACGGCTTGGAGGTTCACATGATAAAATTTGTAAGTTTTCGGAAACCACCCTGAGGCCAGAAAGTTTCCCCTGGAAAATGGTGTCCAAAAACTCTGGTCCTCAGATTGATCCCCAGTAAAGGAGATCCCAGAGGAGACCCCAAATGTTATGGGTCACTCAGAATAGGAACCAGATCAGCCAGTGGAATTTAGATTGCTGAGCTCAAGGCCCCCAATCAGCTCTCACGCCTGAGAAGACCAAAAGGCAGCTAGACCAGGAAGCAGGGGGGATTTTAAAACCTGGAACCACATTTAGTTTGCTTAACAAATTCATTACCTGACATAAAATAATGTTTTTAGGTTCATTGTGACCACTAAATAAATTAAATTTCCTGGAGCTTTTGTTTTAGTTTCTGGTTATCTTGCACCTGAGTACCTGCAGGCAGCCTTGTAAAGCCCGAGGTTACAAGAAGTTAAAGCCCATTTAGTTTCCTTTTGAAGTCATCTCTGGAACCTAACTTTGTTTACAGGAATTAGTGAGGAAGGAATTTTATCTTAGCAAATAACAAGAAACAGCCACTAGTTAACTAAACAACTTAGAGCAGTGGTGAGTATACATTTTTTTACACAAGAGAAAACACAAGATTTATATTTATAGTCTAAAATGTGAGTTGATCTATTACAAAAATATCAGCATCCATTTGCAGGAAAATCCTAATATCATCTAGCTGGCTTCATTGTTTTAATGAATACAGTAAGGAGATAGTAACGGGTGGAAGACCCTTCCATTCCTAGTAATATAGGGCCTTGCTTGAAAAATGAAAAACTTCACAAAAAAGAGAGGGCTGGGATTTCACAACACAGAGTATGCATTTTCAGAGGGACGAGAATGCAAAGGATGAGTGGCTTTAAGTTGTTGGCTTAGTAGTGTCTGGTACCAACAGGACAGAGGCCTGCCTTTTTGCTGCACAGATTAGAGAAATTGGAGCAAACTGAACAAGCTTCACACTGGCAGATGGGAACCCTCTCCTCTCAGGGCATCTTCATGGTTCTGAATGGAGATATCAAGGGATCCTGAGCAGATGCCTCTTACTGGATTTCACTCACAGTACATTTTCTTCCAGATATTTCAAGATGAGCATGAAAAGCCCAGCATCCCTGTATGAGTTGGCCAAGCAGAGCCTGCTGAAGGGTGATACCATATCCTGCGGTGCTCTGCATGAGCTGCCCACTATGATCTTCCATGACTTATTCATGGATGCTTTCATGGGGGAACACAATGAGGTCCTGAAGGTCATGGTGCAGTTCTGGCCATTCCGCTACCTCCCTTTGAGGACCCTTATGCAATTGAGGGAACACAATACCCTGCATGGTCAGTTAGGAGAGATTACAACAGAAAAGAGAAATCTGCAGACCTTAGAAGCCCTACTAGATGGACTGGACATGCAGCTGTTCAAGAACGTTCATCACAGGTGAGGATGATGCACAAATCCTGGAAGCAGAATCCTGGGAATTATGGAAAGGCACAGGTGACATCAGGCAGAACAGGAGCCTAGTTTTGGCTTCTGATGTTGATGATCACAGAGGCACTGACCTTTGTGAACACCACATCTGAAGGGGTTTCCTGCTGAGCAGGCTGGATATGTTGGATGAGGTGAAGTCCAGAGGAACCTTACATTCTTACCCTCACAGGAAATAGAAGCTGAACCAAGCTGCATGCTAAGTTTAAAATGGTAAAAACAGAAGGCAGGAAATGTAGGAGCTTAACTGTTGGTAAACGGGTGCGAGAGCAACATAGGTAGGAAGCTGGGAATTCATCTCAATTCTGAGGCTACTTGCACTTCTGCCCACAGCTACTGGAAACTGCAGGAGCTGGACTTGACAGATGCCTTTCATCCCTTCTGGAATAAAGGGCCCAGAGCCATGACTGTTGCTCACTCAGTACTTGGAAGAAATAAGGAAACAGGTAGTTCTGAGATAAGTAAGAACAAACCAAGATTGAAAATATTCACACACATTTGTTTCCAAAGCGAGAGTCAGTTTTATGGAACCAGTAATCAATTCCAACTGTGCCTCTTGAAGTGGGCCAGCAAGAGAAAAGCTTCAGTACAACTGTGCTGTGAGAAGGTCGTGATCAAGTGCTGTGCTGTCTCTATGATACTGAAGTCTCTGCAACCTGTGAAGCTGGACTCCATCCATGAGCTGGAAGTGTGTAGTGACTGGGATTGGAAAGGCATAAAGGCATTTGGATCTCAGTTCAAGAAGATGACAAATCTTCAGATATTTCACTTTCATAGTCTTAGTCTAAAATTGTTAACTTCACCCTCAAAAGTCAATTACTGTTCCTGCATCTATGCTTCTTCCTTACTACAGTTACAAAACCTACGAGAGCTTCATATGAACAAAATCTCCTTCCTGCGTGGAAATCTGCATAAGATCATCAGGTGAGAGGGTGGTGAGCTCTGCTGTACATTCATGGTTACTATAGAAATTAGGATGGGGTCTGTGTGCAAATGAGTGAAGGTACTAGGAAGTGAGAAACACAGCATTGTGTGGAACACATCAAGGTCTCTGATAACATCCCACTTAAAAGCAGTCACTGAACAAGGATAGCAGCTCTGCAGGAGGCCAGATGTCCAGAAAACCAACATCTAGAGATCAGATCAAGTGAGGGCACATTCGGTTTCTTCCTTAGGAAACATGTCCACTTCAGGTGCTGGGTACAGGAAGACAGAACACTAGTGCTGGGACTGCCCCTACACCTGCACATTGCATGGGAGACTGCGCTTGGCAGCTATAGGGTCAGAAACCCTTCACAAGTACTTCTTAAGTTGAATTATAATGGGATAAACATCTGATTGCTTCTTATAGTTACTTTCTCATTGCCATGACAAAGTACCCAACACACACAAGTTAGTGTAGGAAGGTTTATTTTAGCTGAGAGTTTAGAAAGCACTCAGACCAGAGTCATCAACATCCAGGCATTTCAAAACATGAACAATCCATTGCTCATTGGTGGAAAACAACATGCTTCCCTCTTGCTCCCCTGTATTCCATCCAGACTACAAGGCTATTGGTTGGAGCTCTACACACCTATGTTAGAACTTGACATTTCAGAAATTCCATATGTTACAGCCATGCAAAACCTGTCATTACACTGATCTACATATCAAACATAAGATGCAGCCACTTCCTCAAATCTCCACTAGGGAATGCTTAGCTGGTGTCTGGAGCTGAGGCTAAGGAAGAGCATTTCAGGGCTCTAATAGAAGTGAAGTCTCTGCTGAGGACACTAGGCTAGCACCACACCATTGGTTAGACATGTCTGGGTTTATTCCTCTTGAAAGGCATTCATTTCCCTCATGTGGCATTTCTAACACATCCCACTCATTACCAACATTCATAGAAAAAAATGTTTTCTCTCTGCAGGAGCCAGACCCCCTTGGAGGCTCTGTCCTTGTGTTCAAGTCCACTGGATGAATCTGATTTGAAGCATCTTTCCCAATGTCCAAGCACAAGCCAGCTCAAGGCCCTGACTCTGAGGAGAATTTCAATTAAATCATTCAATCTCGAGATCCTCCGGGTTCTGCTAGACAAAGTGTCCAACACTCTGGAGACCTTGGTTCTAGAGCTCTGTGATATCACAGACACCCAGATCCTGGCCATCCTGCCCGCACTCAGCCACTGTTCCCAGCTGAAGGCCTTCAGCTGCTTTGGGAACGACATTTCCCATGGGACACTTCAGGCCCTGTTGTACCAAACTGCTGGACTGAGCCAGTTTACCCAAGGGCTGTATCCTGCCCCCATGGAGAGTTATCAGTCTAATGTTCTAACAGAGTTTGTGGATTCTCAGCGATTTGCTCAAGTCTATGCTGAACTGACACCAGTCCTGCAGGGCATTAAACCATCTCCTTTGGTCGGTATCACTTACTGTGCTGTTTGTATCATGTTCTGTTTCTATACTCAAGGGCTTAATGGGAAATGGATCATCTTAGAGGAGTGCCGCAAACAAAGTACTATTAGATTCCACAGTTGTTTTTGTCCCTTAATTTGTGCAGAAATCTTCTGAATCTAGAAAATCTCCTGTACTGGTAAATGGGGCTTTCAGGAGGTGAATGCTTCATGTGGACACACTGCTCCACCCTGGACTAATTCATTAGCCAAGCACTGCCAGGAGAGGTGGGACATCTGGGACATAGCCTAAAAGAATCCATCTCCCTTTAATTCTGATCTCTTTCTGCTTCTCACGAATAAGTCACAATCACTTTGTCCTCTGTTTTACACCCCTGTTGTACCAGGTAACTAAATTAATTTAAAAAAAAATAAACATTTGCTCTTTGAAATTGTGAGTGTTGTATGTTGTTTTCCAGGAAGAGAGGGTGTAATGAAGATGAGTGTCTTAGTTGCTCTTCTCTCATTGCTGGGACAAATACATGACAGCCCAATTGAAAGAAGGAAAGGTTTATTTTGCTCACAGTTACTGGAGGTTTCAGTCCATACTCAACTGGGTCCAAGGCAGAGCAGCACATAGCAGAAAGGAACTTTTCATGGCAGCAGCAAAGGGCAAGAGTGATTGAGCCTCTTACAGCTCAGCATATTAATATGGCTTTACCCTCTATACTCCGTTTCCACACTTCTCTGCTGGATGGTCAAGACCAAGACAAAACAAGACCTCTATAACAAGAAATGTAACTTTTGTATCTGATAAGGTCAGTCAAGTACAGGATTTATGTTGAAACCCTTCATTGCAGTTTGTAGATCCTTTGTGAGTGTCAGCCATTTGGATGAGTCACGGGCATTGCTTGACCAATTTGCTCTCTGTGAAAGCTTGAGAGAATGTTTTCTCCCCTTGTGACTCTCCTTAGGCATACTCTACATTGTTGATCACCTTCCTGTGTCCCCATAGTCTCCTTGATCAGAAAATTTGGAACACAAATGAGTTACATGATGTTACAGTACAGGCTGTCCTATGTCCTGGGTCTTCACAGATCTTGAAAGAATAGGGCCACAATGTTGGCTATCCTTGCAGCCCTTCTTTTTCTCTAATTTTTGGTCTGCAAACTTAGGTTGTTAACCATCCAGAAGAGAAGCTTATTATTACCATACAACATAGGCAGTTGAGCCTAACCTCACTATCTATCTGAATATCCAACATCTTAGGCATAACATGGAACAGGTATTTTCCATCAAGTATTGATATGCGAAAATTTAAGTCCCCACAGAATATGATGAAAAAAAATTTTTAAACTGAAATATATTTAAAAAATAGGAATAAACAGTTACATATTTTTACACAGGAATTTAGAAATCTAACCATATACACATTGTAGCAGGACATTCCTATGACATCATTTTTCCTGTCTCTTGTTCTCGTTTATTACCCCCTTTTTTAAAAACAAACATTTACCTGAGAGACAGTATGGCAATAATTGGTATGTCATGAGGAGCAGTACATATTTAGAAGACCAGAATGACAGGCATTCCAAGCATGACCCTACCACTACACATTGCTATCTTCAATGCAGTTGTCAGGGTGAGAATCCTACCAATTATCTGCTAGTTTCAAAAATCTGCTGAAGATTCTTAGGATCATTGCCTTACCTGTCTTGTACATATAGATGTATGGCTTTGCCCCTGTCATATCTCCTAAGTTTTCTCCTTGCCGTCTTTTCATTGTCTAATCCTCAAGTTCTCGCTTTCCTTTTAATTGCGTTATACTTTTCTATTTGTATTTCTTCTTTTGAGTTCTTATACTAGGGAAACTGTATGATATTTATACATGTGGGTCTGATTTATTTCATTTATGAGTATATCTTCAAGTGGCATCCACTTAAATATAAAGGCTTCAAGTTTATCATTTTTTATAGCTGAGTAATACTCCATTGTATAAAAATACCACATCTTTTTCACCCATTCCTCAGGTGATGGAACACCTTGGTTGTTTCTAAGATTTGGCTGTCACAAATTGTGCTGCTATTTTCCTAGAGGAACTGAAAACCTTATATCATAGTGATATATGCGTACCCTCCTGTATTTATATACAGAAGTAGTATATATCTGTTGACGGAAAGAACTAATTTGAAGATAACAATAACATCTTGTGACACAGAGACAATTACTGAATTAATTCACTGTGTATAATGATACTTTATATTGTTTCTAATGCATTTTTTCTTACTATTTTATATTCTTTAAAAACTTAAATATTAAGTAATTTTTTTTTTCTGAATTCACGCACCTACAATATTGGAATGGCAATGTAATACCCATCTCTGACAAAACTAAACAAAGAAGGGGATATAAATGAAGGACAATTTTGTAGTGAAAAAAATTATATGTATATATCTGTATATACAAATTAGCTAGGTTAGATATACAGCTATATTCTCTTAGTTCAATGAGAAGAAAGATTTGTACTAATAGTATTTAGACAATATATCATGTCTGAATCTTGTACTATGAATAACTACTATGAAGATAACATTATGCAATGTATTAATTATTGTAACTGTTCTACTGACCTGTTTTGAAAAAGTCTGCTATTCCTTTCTCAGTAAAATTAATTTAAAAGCAAAAAATAAATAAAAAATAAAAAAGAGCTCTAGATCTTTGACCCATGCTTGAAACAGTATTTGCAAACAAATGCTTAATTCTGTAGGGGCATTTTGTGGATTTGGATTTTGTCTCCAGGGAATCAAACTCCCAGGCTGTTTTGCACCCTTAACTGTGACTGTCATCAACCTACTGTTGCCCCACACTTGCCCTTTTGTTCTTTGTAAGTCCATTTCACACTAACCTTACAAACTGTGACTGCTGCCATCAGGACCCATAGCGAAATGATGGCAACAACATGGCTGACTGCAGAGGCTGTCTTGTGCCTTTGAGGCCTGTGGATTCCGAGGCATGTACTGCTTATTGCAGCATAAATCTCTCTTGTCTAGGTATGCATGGACAGCAGTAATGGGAAGTAAGCCCATATCAGTCAGAAAAAGGGAAACAACAATCCAAAAAATATGGAGGGCAGGCCAGATAGCTCAGTGGTTTACAGCACATGGTTAGGCAGACACAGGGACTGGGATTCAATCCCTCATGTGCTGTGCAGGACCCACCACTGGGGCTCACTGAGATTACCATTGAGACTCGGCATGGTAGCACGTGCCTGCAATTCCAGCACTTGGGAGGCTGAAAACTGGAGAATCACTACGAGTCTTATTTGTGTACTGAGACCATGGAGACCTTAACTAAAAGCATTAAAAAAAATGGGAGGCTGTTCTTGAAAAAGTGCAAAAAAGCAGTAAGAATGGAGCCTTATAAATGGTTGTAACCTCGATGAAACAGAATAGAAAGCCAGGAGAAGTTGGGTCATTGCTTACACAAATTCACATTATGCAGAAACAAAGTTAAGATTTGGGCCACCGGACTGAACTAAAAATTTCCACTTGTCATAAAATGACACCAAATTAAAGACCTCCATTCTTTTCATGTCCAATTTCAAACACAGAAAAACCATATACGAGTTGAATAAATGATTGTATAGGTCAACGAGAGTAGTTTTCTCTTTCTTATCAATGAATGCTAGAAAAGAGTATGATATATATATATATATATATATATATATATATATATATATCCATTTTTCCATTTCCAATGACTACACCATAAAATGTAAGCAATGCCTCTGAAAAACACAGTCAAAATCAGAACCCTCATTCAGACATTCACATTACAAAGGAAAAATAATAACCGTGAAAAGCCCCTTATAATATAATCATTTATAGCCTAGTGCTTTATGTTACATATTGAAACAATGCAAATTATGGGGTTTTTGCATGTTTTAAGTATTATATTGTTACTATTTGCATTTTTAATATTTATTGAATGTTTATAAAAAAGCATCAAGATTTTCAACATTCATTTTTGGAGTACATAGTCTAAAACAGAACAACAGAAATAAATTGATATCTGGAGCACAATGAAAATGCCAATAGCATTCTACAAAAAAATAATCTTCACTTGAACAATCACACCTAAGCCAGTCTGTACACATGACAGCAGCTCGATCCATGCACACCTGTTGCTTACACTGACAGCACATGTGTTTTGTTTCCTGGCCTCTTTGTATGACACACTTAGCATCACATGGCTCTTGTTGTCTTGTTAGAGATTCTTATTGTATCACCCTATGCATAGGTAACAGAACCCTAAAATATCAATAGAATAATGTAAAAAATTCATAATATGTGTTGTACGTTTAGAATGAACATCGACATTTTTCACACCAGTTGTCTACTTAGTTTTTTAAAAATAATTTCATTGAGAAATAAATGCTTACAAAATCTTGGAGATAATATCATACATAAAAACCCATGTGAGCTATGTTATAAAGACGCAAGCAAAAGTCTACCATCTAAATAATTTTTGCTCCTACTGTCAAACTGAAGGTGGTGGTCTTCTATATTACAACTGCTTATTCCAAGGACACGCTTCACTTACCCTGATAACACACAGGCGCAGTTTCTGTTGCCTGTGTGGCAGATCATTCTTGTCACCTCTATTTTCTTTCTGCTTTGTCAGAAGCTTCCTACCATGCTGTACACTGTGTGCTTAGCAGGAAAATAAGATATCTGTAAAATAAAATGTCAAACATCAGACTAGACAGCGTATTCATATCAGCTGTGTGCTTGTTGACAAAACCTGAAAGATAACATCAGAAATAAAAATCGATGTGCACAACAATGAAAATACCAATAGAACTCTACAATAAAAGTAATCTTTGCTTTAATTTTCATACTCAAGGCAGTCTTCACCCATGAAAATTGCATGTTTCATACCCAACCATCACTTACACTGATAATATGTATGTTTGGTTTTCCTATCCTTTCTTATAAGACATAACTGACATCTTTTTTTTTCTGCAAATTATGTTTCAATATGCCAAGCCCAAAACTGTAACAAAAACAGTATTAATAACTGTCTTCAAAGCTTAAGTAGTTGATTTTCATTTTAGTCAATTTTCAGCTTGTATCACACAAAATGGCATGTTAAATTCATTGGGGAGCTGTGGAAACATCTCTAACTTTACCAGTTAACTTCATCAGCAGTCGACGCATATTTTATCAAGGTATAAACACAAATGTGTAAATCTTAACAGTTTTGTTGACAATTTAAAAACCTTCCGGGCTGGGGAGATAGCTCAGTAGGATAAGCACTTGCCTGGCAAGCGCAAGGGCTTGAGTTCAGTACGCAGTTGCGCAAAAATAAATAAATAAATTAAATTAAATTAAACATTAAAGCCATTGTAGAATGAAACTGATGACGTGTGGAAAACATGTCAACATTCTTTACCAAGAATATTTTAGACGACGTTCTACCTGACCTATTCACCATCAGCTCTGTGTATGCTGCTCTTAGAGGCTCTATGCAATCTTCGTTTGTGAGCTAACAAGGGCAGACCAGAGCTAGTGAACAATCTCAGCACCAACAAGTTATTGAAAATGGGATTTTTACACCAGTAAGAAATATAACAGATGGGATATTCAAATGTCAAGGTCAAGATATAATTTTAAAGACACTGAATTTCTGGATGAAATAATCCTTTTTAAATATAATCTTCACATTAGCTTTACTGTAGTAGTTGTACTCTGCTTAAAATCACATGCAGTCTGGGCTATCAAATATAAGATGATATTTAAGACATGAAGCCTTAGTTTGAAACTCTAACACTATGAAGAAATGAATCAATACTGCACATTGAAAGCAATCTCTTCTTTCAATAACAAATTGATAAATTATATGTAGGACAATTTCTTTTTCTTTCTTTTTTTTTTTTTTTTTTTTTTTTTGGCAGAACCGAGGATTGAACTCAGGCCCTTGCACTTGCCAGGGAAGGGCTTATTCCACTGAGCCATCTCCCTGGCCCCAGGGTTTTTTTTTGGTAGGACAATTTCTACTGAAAAATTAAATGTGCTTTTTGTGCAGTGTGGAAAACTTACTGCAATATATATTACGCATACTATCCTTGATTTCAGTTAGCATCCCCATAGAATTTGACAAGAAATGCTATGACTGAAAGGTTTTCAAGTCCTAATTAAAACTATTTTATGACAATACTCATAATTCACCTGAAATAGTAATTCCTCCTGAATTTCTTGTTTTTTTAGACCTTTTGTTTGTGCAGCAGCTTACATGTCTAAAGTAACTTGAAGGCACCACTTTTAAGAAAGCTTATATATGGGCTCCATACCATCCCAAATCCTATGTAATGCCCCTTGGATATTTTTCCATAATTATAAAAGGGTAGTTGAACAGCATCACCATTCTTCACTGTAGCACTAGTTACAAACTTAAGAGGAGTTTACCAGCAGCATCGAATGTTTCAGCTTTAGAAAATAAAAGGAGGGTACATGTTTAGTTCTAGAAAATTTGTGCAATATATTCATGAAGATGACTGTAGTTGCCACAAAGTGCCTCAGTTACCTTTAGATACATTAATGTGTCATACATGCATATGGAAGGGGAGGAGCTGTGCACTCAAGTGGAGGCTTTACCTGTAGTATTTGGCAGAGTCGCCTTCTTTCTGCCAGTTCAAAAATTCAATCTGCTTTCATATAGAAAATATGTACTAAAAACTTTCAGTCTGTTAAACAACCTTACTCTGATTCAGCCTCTTCAGGTATTCTTATGCATCAGTGGCAAGTGTGCGTCATGTGCATCTTGTATGTAGATGCCATGCAATTAGGATAGGCACACACACACGCACACACACACACACATACAAACGATGTGTACAGGATGCTGTCTCATACAAATGAGATGACCATTGGTTACTGTGTTAGTTAACAGCACTTTATCTCTAAGTGTTATAAACTCCACTTAAAATTGAAAAAAATAATAATAAAATAAATAAATGAATGAATGAATAAATGCTGAAGATAACAGGTATTGACCAGCTACATAGCTGAGCAGATTAAAGATCCTGATTAGGCAAGCTTGGGCAAATGCAGCGACCAAGGTTTGATCCCCAGCACCATATACCACCTAATCTCCACCCCCAAGGCAGGCTGAGCAGGCCAGAGTCTGGGATTAGTGGTGCATGCCACTTATCCCAGTGCTGAGACAGCTGAAAACAGGAGGATCACCACAAGTCAGAGCTGTGTACTGAGACCCTGCAACAATAAAATACATTGAAAAAGAATTTCTAGGCATGCTGAAAAGTGTCTGTAGACAAAGCCCTTAGGAATCTGATATAGGAAGATCAATATGAGACCCGGCCCACCAGAGTGATGAGAGTACAACGCAAGGGCAGGATGGGCCTGGCATGGAGGAGGTCCTGGGCTCTATGACCAGTAACACTAAACACACATTATCTTCTTCAGTAACACTGTAGAGAGGAGCTCCTTTGCTGCCTCAGTGCAGACAGGTCTAAAGAGATCTGAGGAAGTCCATGTGACTCCTTTTTCCACTGCTGGTGATTGGACAAGGAAGTTGGGAACTGAGCTTCATCGCTAGGCCTCCTTCTATTTATACTTTTTTTTTTCTGAGACAGGATGTCTCTCTGGAGTTCAGGCTGGCTTTGAATTATGTAGTCCAGGGTGCATTAGAAATTGCAGCAATCTTTCTGCCACAATCTCCAAGAGCTGGGATTACAGGTGAGCACCACACCCTGCTTCTTCTATTGTTTAGAAGAGAAAGTCTTGTTTACACCCTAAATTGATCAGGGTAGACACATTATCATGATCCCACTGCCTCAGCCTCCCTCAGGACTTCGATTAAAGTTATACACCATGATCCCTTTGTTCAGTTCTGTTTTATGAGGGGAGGACACTCTGTCACATAGTTTTATCCCACACTCAGCATCCAAAGCATGTAGGACAGTAGTCACCAGCCACAGCACACTAATGCAGTACACTGACTTTAACTCTGGAACAGTTCCACTTTGGGTGAAGCCAAACATCCCTTCACAGGGACCCTTCCTGCCTAGGTCAGGAGCACATTAATTCATCTTCTGTCTCATGCTCACAATCTCAACTGCCACAAGTTATTACAACTTAGACAGGGTTTGAAGTGAGTCAATGACTTAATCTTTGACTTCCCAACTCTCCTAAATTCTTCTTTTTCCTTGGATGTGTGCAATACAGTCAGCACGGAGAAATCCCTGAGCCCAAACGGGATTCACAGGTTGGAGAGGAAGAAAACACTCAGGGCTGAGAGTGCTGGGAAATGACCACATGAGAGGGTCAGATGCTGAGTCTAGAGATTCCTGTAGGTGCTATTTTTTCTTGCCTTACACTCTTACTTTGTTGCGCAGCAGCATTTCAGCTCAGTCTGTAACCCAGAGTGGCTGTGAACTCCAGATTCTCCTAGCTCAGCCTCCTTACTATGAGGACTATGGCTGGTTCTACCAAGCCAGAAACATTTTTCTTTTAAGCATAAATGTGCAAATTTCCTTCTTCATTTACAACTTACTTTGTATTTTAGATTATCTATATATATATATATATATATATATATATATATATATATATATATCAGTACGTACTTCATGCTGGCCTGGAACTCACTTTGCACCTCAGGCTGGCATCAAACTCACCCTGAAGCTCCTCCCTCAGCATCCTCAGTGATGGCATTATAACTCCAGTCCATAGGCCAACACTCGTTTTGTTCTTTCTTCCTTCATGTCACTCATTGGAGAATCTGTGCAGAACTTTGATTTGCTCCTGGACACTGAGCACAGGGCACTAAGAGAACGTGGACTGAGTTACCACACAGGTGGTGGCAAATTGAAGGGATCATTGTCCTCAACACAAGGCATCTGGGTGATCCTCAGAAGGTGTGGGTTTTGTTGGTCAACAGGTTCTACTAAGTTGAAGTCATTATGAGGTACACAATGAGCAGCCCACTAATCGAAATGTCTTTTCTCTCCTTACAGGAGCAAAATTTGCTTGGAGGTCTTCTCATTGAGTACAAGTTCACTGATGGAATCTAACCTGAAGCATCTGCTCCAGTGTGTGACACAAGCCAACTCAATTCCCTGCCTCTGAGGTTGATTTCAATGAAATTCAATCCTGAGAACTTCTGGCTTCTTCTGGACAAGAAGGCTAGTACCATGGTGACCTTATTGCTAGAGTGCTAAGACATCACAGATGACTGGTTCCTGGCCATATTGCTTGCCCTGTGCTACTGCTGCCAGCTCAGGACTTTCAGTTTCTATGAGAATCATTTTTCTCTGGGCATCCTTCAGGTACTGCTATGATTAAATGCTGGTCTGAGCCAGTTAAAACAGGTTCTGTGCCCTGCTCCTCTGGAGATGTATGAATCAAATATTGCAAGGGAGTTTATGCACCCTCAGAGAATCACCCAGGTCTGTGCTGCACTGGCAGATGTGTTGAGGGACATTGAGACAATTTCTTAGGGTCCAGATCTGCACCTCCTCCTGGGATTTGTTTTACTTCTATCAGTTCCATGGACTGGAGTCAAATGGGAACTGGGAAGTCACAGAGGAGCAGAGCTATTGAAAGGACATTAAACATCTCTGTTCTACCTTTCAATGGATCTCCAAATTGCTGACTACATTTGTCAAACTCAATGTCCCCACAAAACATCCTACAGTGGCAGGAGTTGCTTTGAGAAGGTGAAGACAGCTGTGGGCATGATTCTGCTCACTGGATTTGTTCATAGAGTTAAAGATGGTGATGCTGAAAGGTACAGCCTGGAAAGAGTATGTCTTCCTCTAGGGCTTGGCCTGAAAGGATCTGTCTCTCTCCTCTGTATAACTCCCTGTTTCCCATCATCAGATCATGAGCTGTTTGATCTCTGCCATCTCCCTCTGCCATGACTGTTTATGAACTGAATGGAAAGAGAAAGTAAACCTTTCATCTTTCAAATTGTGAGTATTGGGTAATGTGTAACCCTTAGAGAAACAGTAATGAAGAAGAGCATGTAAGTCCTCTACAGAAAAATGTTCAAAAAATGAACCTTGCATTTAAAGCAAGTGCATTCCCATCATTCTCGCCCTTGTGACAGCGAGGCCTGAGGATCACCATGAGTTTGCTACCAGCTTAGCTATGTTCTGAGACCCTGTCTAAATATAAATGGAAACGTAGATGGTCAAATAAAGGGAATACTTATGTAAAATCTATATTCACTCATGACTTGATTTTTCATTATTTACTCAAATTTTTGATGTATTGGTAGGTTTTCCCTGCATCTCAATTGTAGTCAATGTATGTATGGATGATTTTTCCTTTTCTGTTACCACAGGAATTAAATTAAGTACCATCACACTTAGTCAACTCTCCACCCCTTTTATTATTCTATATTTTTATTTTTTCATGTTATATGATTACATTGCTTAATGTTCACTTTCATTATGTTCCTACACATACATAATATATCTCAACTACATTCATGCTTAGTCCCTCCACTTGAATCTCTTGGTCTTCTCCCATTTGCCAGGCTATTTTTGAGGCAGTGTATCGCTATGTAGTTAAGTTATCCAGACTAGTCCCAAACCCTGAAACCCCCTATCTCTGCCTATTGCCCTGGAGGGAAGCAGGCTTGCAACAGCACTCCTGTTTGCCTTTCTAATTTGTACTCAGCCATTTCCAGTGGTTCCAGTAAACAAAAGCTACTGGATGGACTCATTTACAGAGAGATATGCTCGTGATCCTCCATTCATTAAAATAACATGCTCTTCTGTTCATGGTGGCACACACCTGTAATCCTAGCACTGGGGAGGCACAAAACAGGGGAATCACTGCTACTCTGACCTGCGTAGTGAGACCCTGAACAAAAACAAAACAAACAAACAAAAAACCCATGTTATTCTGCAAGTTTTCCCTCTTTTTATCTTACCTGAGATAGACACTACAGCATCAATGATACGAGGTCTTTGGTGTACCACTGAGCTGTACTCCCAACAACCGTGGCTCTTGTTTCCTTCCCTGGAGATATCTCTTACCTTCCTGTTTATTTATTCTGTCTTTGTTTTTTCCATAATGTTTGAGGAAACACACTCCAGAATGGTTTCATTCCTTTGTGCGAGGAGCTGCTGGAGGTGAAAATCGATCTTATGTTTAAGGGTAGAACCATTTGAGAGTACCTAATGTATCTAAGCTACCTCAGTCTTGAGAAAAACATCCTGAGTGGTCAACTTCACCTATGAATCACTAGAAAACTTTGTGTCTCCTGATACTAACTTTGTAAACGTATCAATAAATATCCTAGGGCTGGCCAAGTAGCTCAGCAGATTAAAGCACCTACTTAGGAAGACACAATGGTCAGAGGTTTGATCCCAGGCCTGCTTTGCCAGCTCCACTCACAGGGCCTGCTAAGTCTTGAAATGAGACTGAGCATAGAGTCAGGCACCAGTAATCCCTGCAATTCAGAAGCTGAATACATGTGAGATACTACCAGCCCGATCTGTGTAGTAAGACGCTATAGATCTTCACTAACTACAAAACAAACAAACAAATAAATACCATTTCTGTTGTTCTTGGGATCAGTTGACAATCAGGAAATTGTCCAAAATCTCACTCATCTCTTTTGTGTGTGTGTGTGTGTGTGTGTGTGTGTAGGATTTAAATGTTTAATTTAGAAAAGTACAAAGGCCAGCAATTAACTAAATTTCCAATTTAGAAGAAATAATCCCCAAATAGAAATCAGTAGCATACAAGCCAGACACACAATACAGAAAATAAAACACAGGCAGAACTGTGATTTTGAACTCAGCCTAGGCACCTTACTGAAACCCTGTCTCCAAAATAAGGATTGAGTACTGGGATGGAGCTCAGTGTGAAGGCTTTGGGTTCAATCCTTCTCACTCAGCTCTTTTCTTCTTGCCTATAATTTCCCCATTCATGCAGCCTTTTCTCCCTGGGATACACCAAGAGACCAACGGATCCCTACATTCATCAGTGGAGCAGGACTGGATAAGGGGTAAGGGGGCAACATGAATGCTTCTCAAGGATGTGCAACTGGAGCGAGAAGCTACTTGGTTTCAGCCAGTGTTCAATAGAGATGTGTATTGGTACTGGCATCTTCACTGTAAAGCATGAGGATAGAGGTTCATTAGGGCCCAACAAATGGGCTCACTAGGGCGGAAAACAGGATCACTAGGGCCAGAGAGATAAAGAAGCTTTAGAAAAAGCTGAAAGAGACAGTGAGGTGAAATTACTGGTAGATAAAAATGTGACACAGATTCTCAAGAATGACAGAGGTATATGTATGACAAAGTGCTTTACACATGCTTGATTTCTATAAGTCCTTTTATTTCTGGAGTTGGGTTCAAGAGAGTTTCCCAGCCACAATGGATTTTACTCGTGCTTTCAAAATCAAGCCTCAAACCTGAATGGGACAAGGAGGTTAAAGAAAGGCACAGCAGATAGAGGTCAAACTTTCTAGCCTTGCTCAAATACATAAGTAGTGGGAAATAGGTTTCCTCTTTGGAGGAGCTACTTCCTGGAAGACAGGGGCTGCCACCAGGGGAGTGGTGCAGACTGGTTCAGGAATGGACCACCGCTCCAGTCCCTGCAGACCCAGAGGAGATTCCCGAGGCACCTGTGCATCTATGGGACCAGTTCAGCCACAAATGTTGGCAAGTACCGGGAAAAACACTCCTATTTTACTGGAGCCCAACTAGGAGGGTCTGGAATATGGCACACAATGGCCTTCATTTATGTCAAATCCAAGCAGGCACACACTACTAATCCCACCATATATTACTCTGAGGTGGGGAGTTCAGCAAGAGTTGGAGGCAAGGCTGGAATATATAGTTACCTCAAGCTCAGTATCAACTACATAAGGCCCTATCCCCTATGTTCCCACCCATAAAAAAGAAAACAACTATTGGTCAGGGTTCTAAGTATCCCAGATATCCTGTCCCCAATTTCTCACCCCTTAGGCCTCATGCAGAGCCAACCTAATAGTGCAGAACAGGTCAACCTAACTCTAACACAAACAAAATTCCACCTGCAACCTGGCTATTGCACTCCCTCCACAAGGAAGACAAATGAGGTTCTCTGGAGGCCTGGCTGTTTCAGCCCACAATCAACCTTCCTAAAAGATCATATAAAGTCTCCTGTTCCCCTTTGTTCTGTACTTTCTTGGTCTGCGAGACCTCCCTGTGTGTGAGCTGCCAGCCACACGTGAGCTTCCACCTCTGCATGAGCTTCCAATCAACCTGCTTTTACTCATGGCAGTATGCCTGGTTGTGTTCAGTGGGGGTTCAGCACCTTAATTTTGGACCTTTCATCTGATGCCAAAAGAGAAGCGCCTAGATCCAGGAAAGAAGCGGTCCATACCGACCTAGGAATTCCTTTCCCCGCAGTCCACATCTGATCAACTTCTGCACAGAACAAGCGCTTCAACATCGCCCATTGCTGACACCCGCATCCAGACAGCTCATTTCATATATAAGTTCTTCTCTCCCTCCATGTCTCTCTCTCTGCTCTGGCTCCTCTCCCAGAGCCCATCTTTCATTTCCTCACCAACGTCTCCCAAACTGTCCTTCTACCTGCTCCCTCCAACCCTCTCTCCTGCAACTCCTTTGACTCCTACCTGGATTGGGTAGCCTCTGATTTCCTTCAGGGTTACTTCCAGCAGTTTTCTGATACTCACATTCTCTTTTGCTCTTTTGTTTTCTATTTCATACTGGTTTCTCCCTGAGGATGACTATGTCTATTCTAGATGGCAGGTCTCCTGGCTCTGCACTTCTCGGCCAGACCTGGACCTAATCTACACAGTCGTGTTGACACTCCTGGCCACTCTTTCCCCCTACATAGCCTGCCTTTCTGAATGGGGAATACCTGCTTGGAGGGCTTTGGCTCTACATCCCTTTTGGGACTCCCACAACAAGATCATCATCTTTAAGCTCTTCTCACTCAAACCACACTCTCTCTTCTCACCACTATTGGCAGTTCTTCAATACCCTCCCAAATCTATTCTTTTGTCTTAGACTGTCTCAAGTCTGTCCTTAGAGTCTCCTTAGGCTTTTCTGACCTCCAAGTCAAATGCCTAGTTTTCCTCTATCACATTCTTTGGCCACAGTATAAATTGGATAATGGCGCAATCTAGCCACCAGAAGGTACTCTGGATTTTAATACACTCTGCAATCTAGATAACTTGTCACTGCAGTGATTAAGGGTCCAAAGTCCCATATGACCAGGACTTTTTAGAACTTCATAGCAGTTCTTAATTCTGTCTTGCTTGTAACCCTCAACAAATCCTTCTTGCCCAAAGAGTTAAGGCCCATAGCTAAGAAGATCTCCCTTCTGCACCATCTTTCCTGAACTCCTGGATGACCTTCCTCCACATCATCGTGCACATCAGCAGCACACTGTTTCCATCCCAGAGGGAACTTCCCTTCCTCCCCTAAACCAGGGGCAACCTACACCTTCCCCTCATCCTCCTCCACTGCTTGAGATGTCCCTGGCCCCTTTTCTTGCCCCTCTCCTCTCACTCCACCATCCTCTTCTGACTCCCCTTGTAGTCCTGTTTCTTCATCTTCCCCTCCTGGTCTCCTCTCTCCTACACCCACTCTAAAAATCTTAACCTTCAAATCCCCACCTCTGGGCTCCTTCCATTGCATCACGTGGCAGGCATTGAGGATTTCATCAATATCTATGAGCCCTGGTCCCTTGCAGCCATTTCCCATATCGAGAAAAGACTGAACCCCTTCACAACAGACCACATCACCTACACCAAAAAATTTAAAAACCTTACTCATGTATCTAATAACCTGGAATGCCATCTACACCATTTTCTGCTCCATGCTAACTACAGAGGAAAAGGAGTCTGGCTCGCAGGCTGCGGAGGCTCACGTGGATGAGGACTAATGCATAGATGTCGCCTTGCACTCAGGGAGAATAGGCAGAACCTAGGCAGGACCCTAATTGGAACTAACAATCAGAAGGGCAAGGCACCCGGGACCAAATGCTAATTTGTCTAATTTCAGGGTGTAAAAAGGCTTCTCAAAAGGCTGTCAATTGGAGTAAGCAGATAAATTACCAGGGTCTAATGAAAACCCGGCCAAATTCATGCCATGCCTCTCAGCAGCCCTCACATTCCACCCCTGGCTAGATCCAGGTAATTCTGAGGGGGAGTTGGTTCTAAACAACCATTTCAATTCCCAGTCATCTCAAGCTATTATGTAACAACTCAAAGGACTTTAAGATGGCCCAAAGACCCCCCAGTGAAAGCTACTAAACCTGGACTTCAAGGTCTACAATGAGAAGGAGGAACAGGAGGCCAAAAATAAATTGGATCTTGCAAAAAAGAAGTACCAGCTCGGGGCAGCCACCCATAGGTCCTCTCAACAGAAAGACACACTCAGGCCTAATACCAAATCACCCCAGGACCCTGATTCAAATGCAACCAAGATGGTCACTGGGCATGAGAAAGCCCAAACCATGGAACATCCCCTCGGCCATGTTGTCAACTCTGCAAACAAAAAGGCCACTGGAAGGTGGACTGTCCCTCACACAAAAAGGAGGAAACATCTGCCACCAAGGTAAGTCCTACACAAGCGGTGCTTGAGGAGCTACTAGGGCTTGCAGAAGATGCTAAAGATTGAAGGGCCCCTGGGACTCCTGCCTCCACAGAAGTCCAGCTTATATCAGAGGAGCCTAGGGTTGTTGTCCATGTGGGAGGTAAGACTGTTTCAATTCTTTTAGACACAAGGGCTTCCTAGTCTATCCTCCCATCATACCTGGGGCTAACATTCCCTTCCAACACCCCTTTAGAGCTATCTGCAAACCTTCCTGCCAATTACTTGCAGTTGCTCTCTTTAACTCTACATATTCTCAGGCAATATGCAGACCAATGCCTCCTTAAACCGGATAAGGCTCACCTCCCCTACAGGTCCAGCCTGGAGACCATGTCTTTCTAATGGACCTCATCCCTCTATCCAATAAGCCTCACTGGTCTGTCTCACACACTGTCAACCTGAGCACACAAACCTCCACAAAACGACTAGAAGGACAAGCCTGTGTGCACCTGTCCAATTCATCCTACTTGGCCTTACCCAAAGTTACACCTCCAAAGATGCCAACTCCTCTCCCTGACCTCCAGTCCCATGATGCTCCCATTCATCAAGAAGTAGCCAGATGATTACTTCTTCCTTTTTTTCTATCAAATAGAGTCTGGCATGATAGTTCAGGACTCAAAGTTTCCCAGGAATCTTGTCCCAAACATTATCCCTCTTGGTTTCTCATGCAATCTGCCCACAAACTCTCTCTTCCTTGGCCACATGCAGAGACAAACCCAAAACCTCAGAACAGATCACCTACCTCTGACCTAATCAAAATTCCACCGGCAACCTGGCTGTGCCAGCCCGCAGTTACCCTCCACAAGGAAGACAGATGAGGTTCACTTGCGACCTGGCTCTTACACCCAGCAATCACACTTTATAAAAGATCCTGTGAATTTCCTGCTCCCCTTTGTTCAGTGCCATCTTGGTCTGCAAGGCAGCCCTCCAAGTGAGCTTCCACCTCTGCATGATGTTATTCCATGTAAGCTTCCAGTAAATGTGCATTTACTCATGTCAGTATATCTGCTCAGGTTCAGCATGTGTTAGACTGCCTCGATTTTTGACCTTTGAAAATCAACATAAAGGGCCAACCAGATGCTTCAGTGGACTAAGGTGCCTACTTATCCAGGAACAGGGATCAAGGTTCAATTCCTGGCTTGCCATGCAGGGCCTGGACCTGGGAAGATTAAGACTGGGCGTGGTGCCAGGCACCTGTAATCCCAGTGCTTGGGAAGCTGAAAACAGGAGGAACACTACGCATCTCATCTGTGTAGTGAGACCCTGTACACCCTGTACTAAATACATAAAAAGTAAGAATAAAAATGAAAAATCATTAATACAAAAATTTGTTTTATCAACTTCTTTCAAATATACAAGCTTCTGATATCCTCTTCAACGAATGTTAGGCTTACAGGCTTTCACCTCCATAATTGGCATCTAATACCATTTAGTAAACATGATTAATGAAACACGAAACTTATTCTTAGAGAAAATATAGGGTTGGTTTCTACGGAGTCTCTGGGAATATTTTCAATAAAGCATCAATACCCAAATTTGCTTCATGTGGGTTTCCGTTGAAAGCAAACTTACATAATAGGCACTGGGGTTACACTATGAGTGCAAATCACCTCCGCAAAAGCTTTTCTACTGCCCGTGTTTCCTCCAAAACGCACTTCTCATGCTCTCAGACTCAGGAACATGAGTTTCTGTGCATCACAAGACAAGAAGGCAAAACTCTTTGTTTTTTCATTGTTTAAATGGAATGCAAATAGCGAAAACTAATTAGAAATGA